>NC_090649.1:349684288-349781788 GCF_040937935.1 Hyperolius riggenbachi | reverse complement strand
GCAAGAAGGGGACGAAACTGCAAGCAGCAGAGACCTCTCCAGGGCAGCAGAGGGTCACAAAATACCTAAAACGAAACAAGGCCACGCAGACTCCTGCAAAGATGGGGGACGCATCACCCAGCACCTCTGAAATGGCTTCGGCCTCAGAATCAGCCGCGGCAACCACCAGATCCCTTAACGAAATACGAGACTTCCTACATAATCTGCCAACCAAAGACGACCTGTCCGAACTTGCGGACAGGATTACCGTAGCGTCCAGGGCAGAATTACAAGTGGTGCAATCGGAGGTAGAGGCACATGAGGTGCGGCTGGGAGGCCTAGAAGATGAGATGCCGTCGGTGAAAGCTGACCTTGCTAAGCTCAAGGAGTCCAACAAACAACAATCAGTGGTCAACTCACTACTCAGAGCGGGGCTTGAGGATCAGCAAAACCGCAGTCGGCGGTGTAACATCAGGATAAGAGGCCTACCTGAATCCATAGAGACGCAGCAGATTGAAGAAACCCTGGTGACGATCTTTAATAGGATCCTAAAATAACCGGACGATCATGTCATCAAAATAGACAGGGCACACAGAGCCTTACGCCCTATGCCAGCAACGAATGAACCGCCACATGATATAATCTGCTGGCTCCACCACTATAGCGTGAAGGAGGCGATCATGCAGGCCGCGCGGAAAATGGATGTTATAGAGCACGAGGGAACCCAGCTCCAATTATATCAAGACCTCGCCCCAAGCACCCTGGCCCAAAGAAGAGCGCTACAGCCACTTCTGAAAGCTGTCAATGAGAAAGGTCTTAAATATCATTGGGGATTTCCCTTCCAACTGAATATTCTGGGAGACGACAAGATACATACCCTGAAGATCCCGGCTGAGCTACCCGACCTGATCAAAGTATTAGGCCTACCGCATGTAGAAGTACCAGAATGGCAGCCTGAAAAGCTTATCTTGGGCCCTCCGCAAAGAAACAAGAAACCACAAAAGAGATGAGGTGACGGGGGAAGCGTTTTGGGCGACCGTTGATATGATTTGCAGTTCAGCCACCACGATCATAAGGTACTGTACATGCACCTTTCCGCCATATGACACTGATAAGGGCTGCCCCTCTAAACTACGACACCGCGCAACCAGACGCAGCATAGCCTAATTTTAGGGCCTTCTCCCTTCCACGGGCACTTGCCCTTGACACCTGAGAAACCCGTGAACTGACAATGGCAGAGCGTTCCCCAGTGCATATAAATACGACACACTTTGAAGGAACTGACATACGCTTAATGTCGGTGCACTTATTTTGAAACTTGGGCATAAACGGGCCTTGATGGCTATGTAAGGGGAGTTTATATGAAAGCCCTACCGATCTGGATATCCTCATATATGAAGACATACCTACAAGAGGGGGAAGACTGCGCACTTCTTTTGATGTGCATATGTGTATACAGCATGTCATTTTAATGATTTCTGTGGTTATTTTTTCACTACTATAATCGTGCATATTGTAAACAGATAGCCATTCCCAACACTGTGATTTGGCTCGCTATATGGATTATATGCTTGATACATAACTGAGTAAGACGTAGTGCCTTGAGTCTTCCTCATAACACCTAGGCACACTAGATCGTGTAGGAGTTCAGAGATAAAACACTCCTTTTATATATACACGCGTATAGTGTAAAATGTCACCAATATAAAGCCACAAAACGTGGGAAACTTGCATAAAGGTGTAAAATGCTGCTAAACATATTAGTTATATATCGGAGGATGCAGGCTGGCAGAATGAGGGAGATTCATGGCAAGGCAATGGTCGCTCTTCTCACTTTCATACGTCTTGGTTCCTAATTGTACTATGCATGATTTAAAGGTTAAAATTGGTTGAATGAGGGAGAGCTACTTCCTCTGACCATGGTTCCTCCTGTTCCAGATAGGCCGACTCAAGTAGTCGTAAATCCGAGAAGGATAGAAGCTTTTTTAGTTATTCTCTTCATGTTGAAGATGATTACATGTTTAACAGTTATATGTTCAAAGACCACAAGAGGTTTACGTAGAGATTCTGCATATGTACCTAGCTTGCATTATCATAAACAGCTATGGCAGACGTGAAATGCTTTTCACTCAACGCTAGAGAACTAAACATACCCGAGAAGAGGAGGGTAGTCCTAAAAGACATGTGGAAACAAAGGGCGCATATTGTTTTCATTCAGGAAACGCACTTTAAGAAAGATAATCACCCAGCATTGAGAGATAGGAATTTCCCAATCTCATATCTGAGTGTGTCTCCTGAATAAAAAACAAAAGGGACGTCGATCCTGATTAATAAGAATCAGAATCATCTTTATTGTCGCCAAACACACCGAGTGGTGTGCCTGGAATTGCTTGTGGCTCACATGGCATATACATATAACACATAACAACGCATGGTAGAGATAGCAAAGGCAAGCAGGACGTACATACATACATGCATACATACATACATTTAGAGCGTCTCAGTATTAAATGGAGTCCTGGGGGGGGGGGGGAGTGATCGCTACTGTGGGAGTCCATGTTTCAGTCAGAGTTTACAGCTGAGAGGGAGGGATGCCTGGGGCTTTGGTGACCCCAGGATGTAGGCCGGGAATGGGGGGGGGGAGTTTTGAGTTCAGTGAGTTCAACAGAAGAACTGCTTGTGGGAAGAAGGTGTTCATGCGCCTAGTGGTCTTGGCGGGGATGGATCTAAGACGGCGTCCCAGTGGAAGGGTCTCAAAGTATCGTCTGCCCGGGTGGGAGGGGTCGAGCAAGTTCTTGGAGGCCCTTGTCTTCATTCTTGTGGAGTAGAGGAGATCTAGGGAGGGCAGGTGGGTGCCAATGATCTTTTTCTGCAGCTTTTATCACTCTGTGGAGTTTGTATTTGTCTGTAGCGGTTGCTCCTGCGTACCAGACGATGATGGAGCAGCAGAGGATGGATTCGATGGTCGCAGAGTAAAAGCTGGTGAGCAGATCCCGTGACATTTCAAATTTTTTCGGTTGGCGTAGGAAGAAAAGCCGCTGCTGAGCTTTCTTCTAGGTTCTGGTGGTGTTCTGCCCCCATTTAAGGTCGCTTGTTAGGGTTGAGCCTAGGAACCGTACGCTTTGGACTCTGGAGACCTCGGACCCGTCGATGAACACTGGTAGGGGGGCCGGAGGGAGTTTCCGGAAGTCCACGATAAGTTCCACGATCTTTGCTGTGTTGAGAACAAGATTGTTGTCCTTGCACCAGTTGCAGATCCTCGCAACTTCGTTTCGGTAAGCGTCCTCCCCGTTTCTGTCGATGAGGCCGATAAGCGTGGGATCGTCTGAGAATTTGATAGCTTTGACGGTGTCGGAGGCCGAGGGACAGTTGTTAGTGTACAGAGAAAACAGGAGAGGGGACAACGCGCAGCCCTGCGGGGCCCCGACGTTGGTGGATCTCTCGCTGGAGATGCGACTGCCAAGCTTGACCCGTTGAGTTCTGTTGGAGAGAAAGTCCTTTACCCACCTGCAGAGGAGGGAATCCGCCCCAAGATGTGCAAGGTTGTCGATCAGAATGTCCGGACAGATGGTGTTGAAAGCCGAGCTGAAGTCTAGGAAAAGGACCCTAGCATAGGCTCTTGGACTGTCGAGGTGTTCCGAGATGTATGCCAGGCTAACATTGATGGCATCGTCAACTGATCGGTTTTCCCTGTAGGCAAACTGGAGTGGGTCAAGGAGGGTGCGGGTGGAGTGCTTCAGGTGGGCCAGCACTAGCCTCTCGAATACTTTCATGGTGATTGGGGTCAGGGCCACAGGTCTGAAGTTGTTGAGTTCAGTGTTCCCTGTTTTTTTGGGGACGGGGATAATTGTGGACCTTTTTGAAGCAGGAAGGGGCCTTTCCTTCTGATAAGGATTTGTTGTAGAGGGAGGTGAGGATGGGGGCTAGTTGGATTGCGCAGGTTCTCAAGCAGAGTGAGGACACCCCATCCGGGCCTGAGGCTTTTCTAGGGTTGAGTCTGCGGAGGTGTCGAAGCACATCCCCCTCCTGTACTGCAGTCAGAGCGGGGATGCCCCTGGCCCCTGAGGGCCCCTGGGCGTCTTCCTGGTGCCTGAAGTCTGGAGCTGACTGGGATGCCGGGGCCCCAGGCTACTTGGGTTGGAGATCAAATCTGCAGTAGAACTCGTTGAGTTCAACCTACCTTTTACAGAAATAGAAGTAAAGTCTGATCTGGGAGGAAGATTTGTTCTGGTTAAATGCCTGATAAAAGATGTGAAATACACCCTGGGCTCCATATACGCTCCCAACACTGACCAATTGTCGTTCTTGGTGAAATTTTTTGAGGAACTTGACGCATTTGCTGAAGGAAGTGTCATCTTGGGAGGCGACTTAAACGTCCCCTTAGACCCCAAATTAGACACTTCACAAGGCAGATCTGCCATCCCCTACACCAAGATAAATAAAATCAAGAAGCTGCTGCACGAGCAACAGTTGGTGGATGTATGGAGAGTTACCCACACAGGGTCTAGAGATTACTCATTTTTCTCAAACGTATTCCAGTTCTACAGCAGGATCGATTACATCCTGATTTCACACAATCTCCTCTCAGAACACATTGGAGCAGACATAGGTATAATTTCCTACTCTGATCACGCACCGGTCAGCATCACTCTCAATTGTAGAGCTAAAAAAGATGGCCTTTTTACATGGAGACTTAATATCTCGACACTGCAAGACCCAGAACACTGCAGAGAAATTGAAAGAGAGCTGAATGCGTTTTTCAGGACCAATGATACAGAAAACATCTCTCCCCCTATCTTATGGGAATCGCACAAATGTGTTCTGAGAGGATATCTAATCCAAATGGGTGCCAGAATCAAAAGGGAGAGAAACGCTAATATCAAACAGCTTATTGAAGAAATTCATAAGCTAGAAATTAAACATAAATGCTCTCTTTCTCTGGAGATTCTGAAAGAATTGAAGGAACTTAGAACAAAACTTAACAAACTCTTACAAGAATATGCTGAACAGGCAGCGCGAAGGTGCCAAAATCTTTATTATATCAATGGGAATAAGTCCGGGAGGTTACTGGCTAAAGCACTTAAAAAACAAATGCAGAGAACATACGTTTCCCACATTGTAGACCAGTAGGGTATTGTACCGTGTTAGCCATCAGTAAAACCATGAGGGAAGGAGGCATATAAGGAACGGCTCTATTGCAAACAGCTTCAGGAGATTTTACTCTAAATTATACAATCTGGAGGGATGAGAGAGCAAAACTGGAAAAGAACCCTTGAGACAATTAATCCAAAAATATATTAATTCTGCAGATCTCCCGAAACTAGACATTGATACGATAAAAGAGCTGGAAGTACCTATTACAGAACAAAAAATAAAAAGTGTAATAGCTAGCATCAAAATAGGCAAAGCACCAGGTCCAGACGGATTTCCAGTGGAATATTACAAAAAATATAAAGACACCCTAGCACCCTACCTCTGTAAACTCTACAACACACTAGCTGAAGGTACCCCTGAATCACAATTCCCGGCCCAGACCCTAGAGTCACACACATCAGTGATTTTAAAACCAGGTAAAGACCCTTCGACATGTGGCAGTTACAGGCCAATCTCACTTTTAAATTTAGACTTTTTTTTTCAAAATTACTGGCAAACAGAATTGCCCCGCATATGAATCACATGGCGCACTGGGACCAGGTAGGCTTCATACCAAACAGAGAGGCGCGAGACAACACTATTTAGAACCTTAGATCTAGTACAACACATTTGGCCACGTAATATCCAAGGTATGCTCCTGTCCATAGACGCCGAAAAGGCATTTGACCGAGTGGGATGGGATTGGATAAAGGCTGTATTGTTACAAACAAACATGGGACCTAAACTTCTATCATCCATAGGCTCCTTGTACACTATACCTTCAGCGCGTATTAAAGTTAATGGGTCATTGTCAGATCCCCTAAGCATAAGAAATGGCACCAGGCAAGGATGTCCTTTATCTCCTTTAATTTTTGCTTTGGCTTTAGAGCCGTTCCTTTGCCATGTCCCGAACAATGGGGATATAGTGGGCATTAAAGTTGGGGACACGGAACATAAGGTAGCTGCGTACGCAGATGACTTGTTATTTTATGTCAAATATCCAGTTACAACGCTTCCCAACCTGTTAGAAGAGTTTAAAAAATTCACAGAGGTCTCATTCTTCAAGATAAATCTTAAAAAGTGCGAAGCCTTCAATATAAGCCTACCCGAAACCGTTAGACTACAACTGGAGTGCTCCTTTCCCTTTAAATGGAACACAAAATGCATTAGATACCTGGGTACTAATATCTCAAACACCATGAACGAGGTCTTTACGCTGAATTTTCCTCCGATTCTGAGAACATTGTTAGAGGATCTAAAAAGATGGGTCCTACCACAACTATCCTGGTTGGGTCGTATAGCAGTTCTAAAAATGAATGCAATGCCCAGATTGCTATACCTTTTTCAGACTCTGCCAATCCCTATACCGAACTCATTTCTCCGACAGGTACAAATGACATTCAACAGATACATCTGGAGACACAACCCCCCCCCCCCCCCCCCAGACTGAAGAGAGATATCCTATATTCTAATAAGATATCAGGAGGTCTGGCAGTACCTAATGTTGCGGTTTATTATCATGCAGCAGTTCTTACTAGAGCTGTTGATTGGAGTAGACCTATAAAATGCAAGCAATGGACTAAACTAGAACAGGACTTAACTACATTTCCCCTGACAGACCTCTTATGGATAACTTCCTCAAATACGAACAAATGGCCTTGCCCCCCACTGTGCATTAACACCTTCAAAAGTCTTAATAAGGATAGACACCTGACAGAGAGATCACCTCGGCCATCTCCTCTTTTACCACTAGTGACAAATCCTGATATTCCGATAATCGGTACACAATCCAGACTCTCTGAGGAAAGTAGAAGCCTGACACTCGCTCTCTTCAGGGACCACTCTGAATGGCCTTCTCTTGACTATCTTAGGGAGAGGTTTCCTCGATTAAAAATCCAACCAGAAATGACCAGACCATCAACAACCTTTGAGAATCTATGCACAGGAAAAGAACCACTGAGGAAGGTTTTGTCAGTGATCTACACTCTCCTGATTGATCAGTCATCCCCAAACATGCCATTTATGGATAAATGGTAATCAGAAGTAGGAGCCACTTTCTCTACCGCACAAAGGAAAAAAATCTAGATCTTCACCCATAAAACCTCCCTAGCAGCAAGAATACAAGAAATTAACTACAAAGTACTGACCTTTTGGTATCTAACACCTTCTAAGCTTCACAAATACTACTTTGAGGTAAATCCTGCCTGTTGGAGATGTGGAAATAGTAGGGGTACACTTTTACATATTCTGTGGAATTGCCCTGGGGTGGTGGCTTTTTGGAAGGGAGTCAAAAGACTAATAAGTAACGTACTAGAGGGTGAGTTTCCGTTCCTGCCGGAGACCTATCTGCTACACCATAATGACTGGTCAGTCAGGAGATACAAAAAATCCATTGTGAGACATATTCTCAATGCAGCTAAATGTATCATAATCAGAGGGTGGAAAAGCACCTCAGCTCCTAACCTGAAGGAGTTGATCGGATAAATGGATTTGGTATATTATATGGAAAATCTAGCTCGTGTTGCTCAAAACAGAACTGAGGTATTTAAAAAAACATGGGACTGCTGGTCAACGTTTCGAGAATCGGAGGAATTTGAGGCGGTATTATTGCGTGTTGGGCAATAATAATTTCACCAGAACATCTGAAATGTTATCTAGTAGTTGACAATAGGATGATATATTGGTAAATGACTGCTATGACCAATAGCTAACATAGCCATAATATGCAGAATCCCCCTTTAACATTAATGTGTCAAACGCTTCATAGAAATGTCAGTATAAAGTAATGTGAATATTGAGAAGCGTATGCAAAGAAACAAAGTGATTGTTTAAAAGTTTTTATTTGATATTGTTATATAATCTTACACATAATATATGTTTATAACAAGAACAGTCATATACATCGGCATCTGTAATCCTACAGGAAGTGAACATAAGGATATAACATAATGTATATGCCACATAGCTTTTAGATTAAAGAAGACCTACTATATGTTCTTTCCTGTACCAATCACAAAGAAAGGTGGTTTTATACGACTAATAAGACCTTTTGAATAAGAATGATAATATTATATGATGTGATTTTGTACTGTTCAAAAATTTCTGATAAAGATTTTTTTTTAAAAAAATAGTCAGCGCTTATCTGTTGGTGCAAGCCACCGCCGCGGTCAGATCCCGCTGCACATTCACAGTCCCTGCTATCCACTGGGTGGTTCAGATATACAGTACTGAGCAATATGAGGTTTATTTTACAGGGTGATCTTCTATCTTTCGACCATTATAACTTTAAAATAATACATGCTACCATAATTAAGACCTATGTATTTTATTTGCCCATTTGTCTTAGTTATTACACCATTTAAATTATTTCCTTATCACAATGTATGGCACCAATATTGTATTTGGAAATAAAGGGGTATTTTTTCAGTTTTGCGTTTAAAAGCTTATAATTTAAAAACTATTAGTAATATACCCTTTTCACATGCTTATGAAAAAAGTTCAGATCCTTAGGTAACTATTTGGTTTTTTGTTCATTAAACATTTTATTTGGGTAATTTTTGGTATGGGAGATAAACAGTTAATTTTAAATGTGATAATATGTTTAGTAATTAAAAAAAAATGTATGTGGATATAGTTTTACTATTTAGCCACAAGATGGCCACGGTCAAACTTTTTTTTTTTTTTTTCTTTTAGTCCTGGAAGTGAACGCTCTTGCTTCCAGGAAGTATAAGGAGGACAGGAAACTTTTTTTTTTTTTTTCTTCAGAAAGTTTCCAGCTTCTCAAAGAAGTCATCGGTCTTTCTGCCGGGGACTTGGATCAATGAATGGGAACAGTAGCAGCCGAATGAACATGACAGTCATGTCCATTCAGCTAAAATGGTTAAGGGATAATTTGTGGTCATCTTAAGTTTGTAACGTTTTTCATCTATACGGTATTTCCAAATCCATTAAGTTTATTGCTCATTTCTTAAAACTTTTTTTCCCCTCCTTTTATATATTTCCTAGGACAGAACTAGAGTTGTGTCTCCAATAATTGATGTGATCAATATGGACAACTTCCAGTATGTTGGGGCATCAGCAGATTTAAAAGGAGGTAAGTAGTATTTTACTAGGGTGGTTTCACAATATGTTTTGAAACATTTTGTTTTACTTCAAGACTAAAGAATTGGTCTCTATTTAAAAAAAAATGCAGTTTTTTGGCCGAAGCTTTTCTATTTAAACAAAATCTATTAATTTGTGAGAACTTTATCTAGGGCGATTTGCAGCCATTTTCCACAGATTTTGGGAATAGCTGGCGATCGCTTGTGCTTTGAAAAGTGGTAGGGTAATTAAAAGTATATGGCAGTGATCTTACTGCAGCGATGGCCAGCGATCCGTGATTAGTGAAAATGTGGTACATGTGGCACTTTTTTTTGCAAATTTAGAGCGATCATGATTGAAATGTTAAAAAATGCAAATTGTAAATTACCACAGCAATAGGTACGGCTCTCGAAACATCCCTGTCTCCTGATCCCCTACAACTTCTATTAGGACATAAGCCCGTCAAATGGAAATATCCACACCATAGACTAGCCCAACATGTGGCCAAAGCGGCCAGACTTCATATTGCCCGCCAGTGGTTAAAACCGACCCTTTCACTCGAATCAACAGATACCATCATCAAAGATATACTGATATCAGAAAGGATGTTAGCTATCCTAAATGATAATACATTATCATTCACCCGAACATGGCAACCCTGGCTCTCAGCATCACAATCATTGGGGCTGCGGTCCTCTGCCCTCTCCTTTTAGGGGGTGTGCTCACCTGCCTGGGTTCTAACAAATTAGATTATTAATGTAACCTGCCTGTACTGTTCTTGTTGATATATGTTATTACTGTTATATATATAAAAGCAAAATGCCCTTTGCTAAGGGACTATATCAAAGCTGTCATATTTTATCAGATATTTCAATAAAAATGTTTGAAACTAAAAAATGCAAATTGTGATCGCTTAAACATTGTGAAATTGTTCTGTAAAAAATATGCAGAAGGGGCATATGCGCAGAGTTGTGATGGAAGGACGCTAACTGCGCAAGCTCTGTCTTTAGGTCCAGGAAACCGTCAGAACCGGTGGCACTTGTCATGATATAGCAGCTAGTTATGAAGTTGGGATAATACAGGAGTATATTTCCATTTTTCTATCTGCTGTATATTATGTATGTCAGCCAGACTTTGAAGGTATTGGCAGCTAGCTTCCTGGAGTTCTGTTATGTACATATGAATTAACTCTATAATTGTCTGCTGCTAATTAGGGAACACTTAGGAGCTGGGAATGCTAAATGGATTTGCTAGCCCCTGGCAAGGAGATGGCTACTTAGTCAATAGCCAGTCAAATCCTTCCCTTTGATATGCTAGGAAATAATGTCACCCATGTGTTGTCACCTGTAACCGGGAGTAAGGAAGTCTTTTGGGGTGTGTGTGTGTGTGTGTGTGTGTGTGTGTGTGTGTGTGTGTGTGTGTGTGTGTGTGTGTGTGTGTGTGTGTGTGTGTGCGTGTGCGTGTGCGTGTGCGTGTGCGTGTGCGTGTGTGCGTGTGTGCATGTGTGCTATAATGCACTTTTTACATGTGGAGGTTAGATCTCTGGGAATCAAATTATCTCTGGGGATGTAATTAAAACTAGTTCCCCCGTCCAAACAGGCTTGCAGCATCAAGGCAAATGCAAATATTCCAGCATAAAAGGCAGGGGCAGATACCTAAAATCAGTCCACTCCTGACGGTAGCTGAAGCTAAGTGACTCCTGGTCCAACCAGAACTGTGTCCGTCCACAAAACGCAAGTCCAAGGTTCTTCTATCTTGATCCCTGTTTTATTTGGTAAGCAAATCGCCTTGTGTGTATCTTTGTACCTTTTTATCATTGTATTTTTACTTTGTTTTTTTGTAAATCTTTTGTATATATTATATTCTGCATTGTTCCACTTTTTCCTGGAATATTAAATCGTTATTTAATAAGTTTGACTTCTGCTGTACTAAACTAACACTCATAGTCTAGAACAGACTGAAGTGTAACTGTGTATAAGTCCATGCCTGATTGTATGATTGAGCAACCCTACCGTATAAGATTGTAATTGCATTGTGTGTATGGGGCACTTCTGCGCTCAACAGCAGAGTGGGAAGTCCCGGAGTGGCTAACAGTATCGTTCGGGAAGACTGTTAGTGGTTTTGCTTCACTACAGTGTAAGATTGCAATTGTGCGTGTGTGTGTGTGGGGCGTTTGTCATACGTTGGCCTAAAGCGCGCAGCTGACCCAACGTAGGAAAACGCCAGTGCAAGTAACTCGACAGCAGAGTGGAAGTGTCTAGCAACAGCTAGTGGTGGCAGTGAGAAGTGTTCTGAGGGGTCACAGCCTTGTTTTAGCTTGACTGAGGCTGCTTCCCCTCTCGATCTGGTCAAACCCGCAGTCGGGAACCGTATACGCAGGTGTCCCGCGGGCCGGTTCTTGACATATTTGGCTGGTAGTGGTGGGAATGTTTAGTACATTAGTACGCAGTTTAGCTCGCTATTCTGAGTACTAAAGGCTGGAAGCTTGCTAGAAGCGACTAGCCTACAGAAGTCTACTCAGTGCAGAATCTATATACTTTTTTTTTCACAAAGGTACACACTTGGCATTTTTGCTTTCCCTCCCCCCCCCCCCCCCCTTTTTCTTTTTTTTTTTTTTGCAACACGATGGCTCAGAAAGCAACCAGCTGTGCAAGGCAAAGCAAAGAAATACTACTCAACCTGTGTGAGCACAAAAGCTTCGAGACGGTGAGCGGCCAGACTAAGGAGCAGTTAGTTCGTGCTCTCGAGGAGTATGAGGCAGAGCAAGCCCATGCTCCAACGCCAGCGGATGCAGCTCACGACACGCCAGAGGAGGAATCGCTCTCGCCACAGAATGCGAGTGGAGACGATGTCCTGGACGATCCACTGAACAGGTGGATGATCTACAGCTACTGAACTCGGCTTATCCTGAACTGCGCCTAAAGCTGATCCTACTGCATCAACAGGCAGAGGAGGGATGAGCTGAGCGGCGACACCAGGCCGAGAGGGAAAGTGCTGAACGGCGACACCAAGCCGAGAGGGAACAAGCTGCACAGCGACTCCAGGCCGAGAGGGAAAGTGCTGAACGGCAACACCAGCTGGAACTGGCTAAACTTCAGCAGCAGAACCGGTCTGCTGGACCCGCAACACGCAAAGGTGAGCGAGTCCACAGAATGCCCCTGGATAAATTCCCCGCTATGGACAAGGACTCTGACATAGACCCTTTCCTACAGGGGTTTGAAAGGACTTGTCGACAGTATGGGGTGCCCCGTGAGCAGTGGGCAAGATACCTCACACCAGGGCTGAGAGGCAAGGCCCTGGAGGCGTTTGTGAGTCTCCCCCAGGAGGAAGAAACAGACTTTTAGGCAATTAAGAAAGCCATCATTGCGCAAAACCACCTCACGCCAGAGGTGTATCGTAAACGTTTCAGGACAGTGCAGCGAGGTCCTAATGACAGTTACCTGGATCATGCTTGCAACCTGTACACTGCCTTCCAGCAGTGGTTAAAAGGACTGGCGGTTGAAACCTTTGATGCCCTGCAGGAACTGATAATAAAAGACCATTTCTTCCACACTTGCCCTGTTGAGGTCCGGCAGTTTGTACAGGACCGAGAGCCGAAGACCGTGGATGAGGCCGTGAAAGTCGATGATTCCTACACGTCCAATCGAGCATCTGATTTTCGTAGGACTACGGTGCCCAGCTGGAAGGGAGAAAAGACCGCGAGACCTTCTCCTCTGAGCACCCAGCGAAGCCAAGCACCGCAGCCTCCTGGAGGTAAAACAGCCACCGTTGACACTCGGAAATGTTTTGCCTGTAACAAACTGGGTCACATCAGTGCTACGTGCCCAGAAAAGGAGGAAGCCCCAAACTCTGGCGGGGCCCGAAATGCGTTGTGTGCCAACAGGAATGCAGGTAGCTATGCAGAGAATCTGCATCTGGTCACGGTTGGGGGTACAGTTGCCACTGGGCTGAGAGACACTGGAGCAGAAGTGACTCTCCTACATCCCCAGCTTGTGAACCCGGAGCAGTACATACCTGGGAAAATGATTGCTGTCAGAGGGGTTGGGGGTGTCACCCCAGCCATACCCACCGCCTTGGTCGACCTGGATTGGGGGACCGGCAGCGGACTGGAAGTTGGGGTAACTGACAAAATCCCCACCAACGTTTTGCTGGGTTCTGACCTAGGACGGCTAGTAGCCCAGTATGAGCCTAACCCAACCCCCTTTGAGCCTGCATCCCCAGCAGAAGTTCATGACTCTTGCAATGTACTGTTTGATAACTCTGTGCAAGTAGGGGGTGCTGGTGGGCCTCCCGGGGCTACGGACTGTATACTAGGAGCCAGCCCTAGTGATTCACCAGTGCCTAGGCCTGGAGTGGGACATGTTGATCCAGAGAATGCAGACTGTTGATGCTACTTGTGAAGTGCTGAGTAGCACTGTGTATAATGCTGCAGATAATGTTGATGTGGAATGTGATGTTCTAAATGTCAATATGTGTAAGGCGGATAATGTTGATATCATATGTATTGTGCTACATAATGATGCTTGTCCTGTGGACACTCCTTCGGCTGCAGGAGTAACCAGCAGTAGTCGCTGGGCTGCAGCCGGTGGACTGCCCACTGAAGGGACAGACGGCACCAGGCCAGATCTTTCCCCTTCAGACGTTGGTGAGATCAAAGGTAGGAGCAATGATATGTGTGAGGCAGACACTCCCTCCACTGCAGTGGTAACCAGCAGCGCTAGCGGGTCTACAGCACAGGGACTGTCCACTGAAGTGACAAATTTTGCTGGGTCAGCAACATCCACTTCGGAACCTGGCCCTGAGGGCCCAGGAGCCTCTCCATCTGCAACCTTCCTGGAATGTGTGACAGGCAGCACCAAGCTCTCGATGTTCGATTTGACAGCAGCCTGGAAGACCTCAGGGGTCGGGCCAGCAGGTCACCAGCTGGGGTGGGGGAGGGTCAGGCTGAGAGTGTTCTGGGAAGTTATTTGCTTGGAGCTGTCCAAGGTGGAGGAGGCAGACCAGCAGATAATCATTCCCCAAAGGGACCGAGAGATGGCCCCTGCCACTATAGAGAGAGTGCGTGTAGCAACGGTTGGTACCCTTCCCCAGCTGCAGCACTGTCTCTATGGTCGCGAATTCACGGTCGTCACTGAACCTCATTCCCCTGGTTGGTTACGTCCGGTTGCCAAGGGCAATGACACATTGCAGCAACCTGACCTAGCTTTCCAGTCGTGTAGCTTGGAGCTAACTGACAGGTGGGGGAACCCTCCTGAGGATGCTAAGGGGTTAATCCACCCGGCCAGGCCGTCAGTGTAGGCTTTGGCAGGACGATTCGTTAGACTTTGAGAAATTTTTTGTGCATGTCACCTGCATGTCTTTCACTTTACTACCTTCTTTGGAAGGACTTGCCTTTGAATTTTTGCTTTATTTTTATCCACAGGATTGTGCTGTATCTCTCTAATGCTAGGTACACACAATACAATTTTCTGGCAGATTTACCTGCCAGAATGATTTTTTTCAAGCATGTCCGATCTGAATTTCGATTTTTCCGAGCATTTTCTGATCAATTTCCATAAAAGTGAATGAAAATCGATTGGAAAAATCAATTGAGATTTAGATCGGACATGTTGAAAAAAATCGATCTGGCAAGTAAATCTGTCAGAAAATTGTATTGTGTGTACCTAGCATAAGAGTTTGTCAAAGTAATATATATCTAATCTCTGTTTTTTAATGTTTTTTGTTTTTGGGTTTTTTTTGCACTATTTAGCTCTTAATGTTGTGATGTTATGCTTATTATGTGTTTCCAGGTTACGTGGAGGTAATTTTGCTGCCTCTCTATTAGGGATGATCAATGAGATGCACATTGTTCTGAAATAATGCAATTTTTTGTATGCAAATGTATGCAGTTTGAAAATAGACCAATCAATTTAAACCCAGGTTTAAATTGATTGGTACATTTGCGAGCTGCACAAAATTGCATAAAAAAATTGCATAATTTCAGAACAATTTGCATCAACTCAGAACAATTTGCATAGCTGTGATTATCCTTACTCCCTATACCAGATCTTCCATGTGGATGCCCTTAACCTGCCTAGCGTTTTGATTCCCGTGGTCGCGGGAGGGTTTTTTTGCTCAATTTTTTTTTTTAGCATGTAGCTAGCCTAGCGCTAGCTACATGATTCCCCCCTCCCTGCGCTATCCTGCCCACCCCTCCGATCGCCGCCGGCGATGAAGCCCATCAGGAAATCCCGCGTTCTGAACGGGATTTCCTTTAGGGCTTCCCCCATCGACATGGCGACAAACGGAATGACGTCATCGACGTCGTGATGTCAGAGGGAGTCCCGATCCACCCCATAGCGCAGCCTGGCGACGATTGGCCAGGCTGCGCAAGGGGTTTGCGGGTGGGGGGGCACTTTCGCGGCGGGTGGCGGCGTTCAGGTAAGACGCAGCTAGCAAAGTGCTAGCTGCGTGTTTTAAAAAAAATTATCCAAATCGGCCCACCGGGGCCCGAGCAATCCAGCGCGGCGTTACTGGACAAGCTGAGCTCGTCCGTAACGCCCAGGTGGTTGATAAGGCATCTTGCATCTGCTGTTGCCATGATGAGGTCTCTTATGTTTCTTTCCTGAGGCTTATGATCCGTTTTGTTTTTTTCTTATTGTTTGGTTCAAATTGTATGGATTGGATTTCTGCATTTTCATACCAGTAGGTGTCCTCCTATTCACATCCCTCTAATCCTCTTGCTGCCTTTTCAGCCTGTGCTGGCCACCTATTACCTATTACAACTCTCTTGTGAAATTGGTCAGGTGACTTTAACGGTATATTAAATACCCATTTGTATTCCTCCTCCATGTCTCATGATAAATTGTCTCAACGCAAGTGTAATATATTTTCTTACAACAGGAGATATTGGCAGCGCTTCCAAATGCAGGCTGCCTCCGAATTGACCAGCTGTATAGATGTGCAGAACCCACACATGAGGGACTTGAAATACCCCCCTTGAGTAAAAATCAGATGCTAAACTATGCTCTAAACCCTAATTTAAATAAATTGAATGCAAACTGATACACATGGATGCAGCTAGCCATAAGTAAACGTACATTTTCGTTCAACAGGAGATATTGGCAGTTCTTCTAAATACAGGCTGCATCTGAATTGACCAGCTGCATAGATGTGCAGAGCCCACACACGGGCAGATGACACAACTTGCATTCAAAACAGATTCAGTAAAGGAGGACATTGGCTTCAAGGACAGCTAGCCATTAGTAGACAGCAACAGAGGTGCACGCCTCTGTTGGCTTCATTTCAGTTGCAACCTGATTGAGTGCTGCCAATCTTTTTCCTGTTCTTTAGAAAAGAAGTCCACAGTGCACTGACACAGGTGTGCTCACTGCTGCTATTGGTACAGTACTTTGCACAATACCCCTAATCATACGTTTTTTGTTTTTTTTTACTCTATTAATATTGTTTTGCAATTCTCTGTGTCCAGTGCACACGCTAGCGGTTGGAGACCAGTCGGCTGGTGGTCATAATAGTGCACCAACTACATAACCCAATAATCCTTCACCACCACTACTCGCATCATCTAGTATCTGACCACTACTGCCCCCCCCAGTTTTGGGCCTATATTGTGAGTGATTGCTGCAGATAGCATTATATAAACCCTATCGTCACCTTACCTGTGTAAAGTGACTACCAGTTCCTCCTAACTGGCAGGATATTTTTGGGGGTGGATATTTTAATATTGTGAAATAAATATATAACAGACAGAGGCAGGCCACACTGCAGGGGTCATAGGGGTCGTGCTGCTTTTATTTTCTTTGGCCCTACAATAATGCCCAGTGGTCAGGGGCACGTACCCTGAACTCACAAAATGCTGAGGAAGTGATTGGCTGGCCTACACACCACACCCAATCTTCTACCGCTTCCTTTCAGATTTAGCCACGCCATCCTTCTGCTCTGATTCAGGCACTCCACAACTTACCACTTGCCTCATCACCACTAGCACCACAGCCACTTCACTTACTGTGTCAGAGGAGTTATTTACACATCAGTTTGTGGAAATTATTGATGCATAAGCATTATTTTAACCAATAAACACACAAAGCCTGAACAACTAATGATAAACAGTATTTACCTCAAGCTAAGGACTATTAAAACATAGCTTTTATTACTTCTACATTTAAAATAATTTACTTTCTTAGGTTGCTGTCACTATTATATACAAACTCCATTTCTTATGAACTGCATCACAGGAGAAATATTCTCCGCCCCTCAGTTCATATAGTAATAATAAATTACACTAATCCCCCACCAAGACAACCCAACATGTTTCACTTCCTAGCGGAAGCTTTTTCAAGGGAAAACGTGAAGTGTGTAATGTGCATAGGTGCTAAGGTGCAATTACATTAAAAAATAAAACAACAAAGAGTCATATAGCGTGTCCGCTCATGACAGCAGCCTAACCTGGACTGGCTTTCAAGCAGCCTATTTATACTTCCTATGGGTCACATGGTATGAGGGCGTGTATCAGAAACCACCCCCTATGTGATTATTCCCATCCGCATTGGTTTATGAATATATCGATCAAAATTCTAACCAATCACTGGAAGCTTCCATTAGGCTCCCTTATTTTGATAAAACCTTCTTTTAGTAACTCTGGAGTGGATATAAGCCACGTATAGTTACTGTTATATAATAGAAGCTTTTATGAATAATATTTCCATTGCATGCCTTTGTTGTCAAGACAAATAGGCGATGAGCAAAAGTAACCTTTAAAGAGGAACTGTAACGACAAAACGGCCCCTGGGGGGTACTCACCTCGGGTGGGGGAAGCCTCAGGATCCTAATGAGGCTTCCCACGCCGTCCTGCGTCCCTCGGGGGTCTCGCTGTAGCCCTCCGTACAGCTGTGACGCAATATTTACCTTCCTGGCTCCTGCGCAGGCGCTCTGATGCCTCTCGGCGCCGAAGTACGCGGAAATACCCGATCACCGTCGGGTCTGCTCTACTGCGCAGGCGCAAGTTTCCGGCGCCTGCGCAGTAGAGCGGACCCGACGGAGATCGGGTATTTCCGTCTATTTCCGTGCAGAAAGTCGCCACAGCGCCCCCGCTGGAGCCAGCAAAGGTAAATATTGAACTGACAGTCGGCACAGTCGCCGGCTGTTCGGAGGGCTGCGGCGAGACCCCCGTGGGACAGAGGACGGCGTGGGAAGCCTCATTAGGATCCGGAGGCTTCCCCCACCCGAGGTGAGTACCCCCCAGGGGATCTTTTTAATGTTAGAGTCTCTTTAAGTGAGCTTTATTGTCTCAGATTAAAAAAATACAAAGTCCATAGTACAATTCTTCATAGTAAAATAGAAATAGTTACAAAAGATCTCAAATAAAATAAGAATACAATGCAGTTTCTTTGTCTTGAAATGTCTGAAAACTCAAATGTGTGTGCATGAGTTTCAGCCAGTGAATGAATGTGCAGCGTATGTGTGAGACCCCCTCAACCCCCTCATACTTATTTTAAATAACAACTCAGCCCCTGACATCTTAGGTTCCAAGCTGCCTTCTGATTGGTTAATTCAAATACTAACTTCTATCTGCTAACTTATTACACTCAGCTACTAAACCAATCTAATCATTAATATTAAAATCTATCTACTCATTAATATACATATATATATATATATATATATATATATATATATATATATATATATATATATATTCTCACATGTATATCACTAATCTAAAGATGCTATAGTTTTCTTTCAGATACACGTAGTCCTGTTAGAATTCCTATATACCTCCTATATACCAACATTTCAATAGTCCCATTGTCCTGCTGTGGCTAAGGAATTTCCTTCCCCCAACCCTTAATAATAGAAACCAGATGGCTAGCTACCTTGTGGGGGAAGGTGGCATATACATACCAATCTCTTCTCCACCAAGTAACTTTTTTTTTTCATCAAACTTTATTGCTCAAAAGTCAGATACATATACCGTATATACTCGCATATAAGCCGACCCGCATATAAGCCGACCCCCCAACTTTTCCCTGAAAAAACTGGGAAAAATGATTGACCCCCATATAAGCCGGGGGTAGGAAATGCTGGATTGGTGCAGCCCCCCAGTGTGTCCCAGTATAGCTAGTATAGTGCCCAGTATAGCTAGTAAAGTGCCCAGTATAGCCAGTATAGTACCCATTATAGCCAGTATAGCGCCCAGTATGGGTAGGTAGTGCCTCAGTTTAGCTAGTATAGTGCCCAGTTTAGCTAGTATAGTGCCCCAGTATGGCTAGTAAAGTGCCCAGTTTAGCCAGTATAGTGCCCAGTTTAGTTAGTATAGTGCCCAGTTTAGCCAGTATAGTGCCCAGTTTAGCTAGTATAGTGCCCAGTTTAGCTAGTATAGTGCCCAGTTTAGCCAGTATAGTGCCCAGTTTAGCCAGTATAGTGCCCAGTTTAGCCAGTATAGTGCCCAGTTTAGCCAGTATAGTGCCCAGTTTAGCCAGTATAGTGCCCAGCATAGGTAGGTAGTACTCCCGCCCCCACCCCCCCGCTCCCCCCGCGGCCGCCGCTGCTATTACCTGCAGGCAGCAGGCGCTTCCTAATCCGCGTTCCCCTTCTGAAACTTTTCAGCGTGTATCACAGCAGCGCGCCCGGCGCTGCTGCTGTGACGATGCAGAGTGCAGGAAAGAGCGCGGCTCCCTATAGCGGCGATCTGTATCGCCCTTACCAAGGGAACCGCTCTTTCCTGCCCCTGCACCGTCACAGCAGCAGCGCCGGGCGCGCTGCTGTGATACACGCTGAAAAGTTTCAGAAGAGGAACGCGGATTAGGAAGCGGCCGCTGCCTGCAGGTAATAGCAGCGGCGGCCGCGGGGGGAGCGGGGAGGGGGGGAGCGGGGCGCGGAACACCCACCACTAACCACTATACCACCAGGGAAGACTCGCATACAAGCCGACCCCCCAACTTTTGACCCCCTTTTTGGGGGTCAAAAATTCGGCTTGTATGCGAGTATATACGGTAAACATAAACTTTGCATCATAAGCAACGTGGTTGCTGAATATGCATACATGGATTTATCATACTTATACCATAGCACAGTTATACATAAATTTTTTTTTTTTTTTTGGTTGTTCTTCCATGGAGTACTCAGGGACATTAAATTTATGTCCCCCCATCCAGGAGCAACAACCTATCTCTTATTGGACAGTTGGTCCTAGGGACCCCAATAAGCTACTAGTGGTCACTTGTATAACGTGTATTGAGCATATATATTAGGGGTGGAATAATTTCCAACATCATTCAGCATAAAGATAAAGCATAGGCCATGAAGTCAACATTTTTCCACCAAGTAACTCTTAAGAGCGAGAAATGATGGACAAAGATTTCTGTTCAATGTTAACGAGCTTATGAGGGCCATGTCACACTTCCACAAACTCCTTGTTCACCTCCTAATATTTCCAAATGGGAGATTGATCTTACTAACATTTAACAACCTCAGATATAAGTCTATTCAACAGGATCCTTGTCAATTAAACTTTATCAAAATATAATATTTCATATCTCTCCCTTGAAAATATTATAATATTTGTATCACATTCATAACTCACATTCTCATCGTGTGTATCCATTCATACTGGTTTATGAATATTTGTCAAAGATCCTCTTTCTCCAGAATCTTTGTCCACATTAATCAAATTTACTAATTTCCTTTGAATTATAGTTTTGGCATATAATTCTGCTTTACAAATTTCTATTTTGATTAGTCTATAAAATTTCCTAATTCTAAATGCTAAAATTATTTGACATACAATACAAAATAATACTACTATAAACAAAATTATTATAGGATGTAATAATACATTTCCTGCAGCTGATGTCACTGAAGTTTTTCCTAAAGTACTTATCGATTTTTTTCAAACTATTCCAAAAAGACATACTAGAAAATGTAACATCATCATGCTCTACATTTTCCAATATTCCTTGTTGATGGTTAAATCTAATTTCTGCCGCATGCAACTCTTTAGTTAGGGTTAACAATAATCCTTTGTCTTTAATTATTGCTTTTGTCCATTTGTCCCAGGGAAATTCATTAATTTGTGAAACATTATATTGTATAGGGAGACTATCAATATCTTCAGATATCAAAGATGTGATATTGATTCTTAAACCATTTAAACTAACTGCATTTATATCCCCTTCTACACAGTACAAACCTCTACTTAACTTTTCTGAATGAACACATGATTTAAAATGCCCTTTAACCATTTCTTCACTGGACATTACTTGAAAGCAAACCTTCATTTGTTTCACATGTGTAATTAGATCAGTGTGAGTGTTAACCCTTTCAATCCTTGCAGTGTAAAGACTTTGATTGTGATAACATGAATGATAAATAGGTTTTCCCTGATTAGGCAGACAAATAACCTTTGATTGAAAATGTAAACGTGATGATAAATCTAATTGATCAATATTATTATTTCCTTCATCCATGGCAAAATCATTATAAAACATTTGATAATACAATAATTGTGTACCACTAACTGGAACCCCTAATATTGTCACAGGCACTAAAATTTGTTCTTTACCCGCTATTGGTATCATTGATGTACTAATGCATTCATTCTGATTGCATCCATACCATTTATTATTCCACAAATCTATATGATTCAATGCATGTTTATATTTCTTAGGTACATTTCGTAATATTCCTAGAGGTGTTATTCCTCCGTGGAAAGCCTGTGCTATAATTTTAAAATTTGTTGAATATTCAGTTTGGGTCTCCAAACATATCCTTGCCAACTGTGATTTTTGTTCACTATCAATCAGTATTAAAGCTATATCTTGCAAATGTGATCCAGAAGGACCTAAAACAGATGCAGTTTGTATTATCATATTCTCCATCAATTGGTTTATATTCCTTTGCACCCTTAATCCTTTACCTCCCCACAAACCCACTGTTTCTAAATCAGATTTCAAAGTATTTACATCCAAGCTGTTAGTTATGGCACCAATGGTTCCTGCACCTCCTAAAATACCCTCTATAATGCCTCGTTTGTTCCTAGGAAAAGTTTCAAAACTATTTTCAAACCATTGTTCCAATCCATGTATCAAATTTGCAAGATAATTTTGGCATATTGGATATCTTGTGTAAATTTTCCAACTTGAAATATTAAACTTCCAAACAATTATCACAAATCTACCTTATCTTAATAGTGGTTTGGTCTGGAAATGATTGAATTGAAAAGGACTTGCCTTGTAGAACTTTTTATTATTACAAATGGTTCTTTCAGGAGATTTGACTGTGATTTGAGTCATGTCACATTTAGTAGGGAATCCTTGTAGACTAAGAAAAGGTGGGGGGAAAGGCTGCGCGTCCCTAAACACATGCTGCAATTGAATATTTAATCGCACAGGCATACACCGCCTCTGCTAGACTGAAAAATGCATGCCCTGCATCCAAGACAAGTGCTAACATTTATTAAACTAGGAGGAACTTTAGCTTCCAATATGGTTTGCATGCAAAGTATATTATACTAGACACTTGCGCCACGGTGAGGCAAACCTCCAGGCAAGTGACTTAACCTAAATTTAAAACCTTGGGAGCAGCTAAGCAAAAAAAAATGTGTAACTTACATTTGGTTGAACAGCGAGGAGAACGCCAGCGCATACCATTAAGGCTGCATCTGAAATGACCACCAGCTCAGTGTGCAGCACCTAAATAGATTTTCTGCACACTTTGCATTCAAATCAGATACAAATCATATGCAAATCTGCTACTACTTATTATGCAAACAGGAAACTCAGGAGGAGGGGCTGGGAGCAGCTAACCTGACAGTTACATAGTTAATCCTTGTAGACTAATACAACAGATATAGATTCCATTATCTTCCATAGCCACTTTATTTAAAGAATAAATCAATTTAGACTTTATCCATTTTACATTCCCTTTAGGACCTTGATTAATCACATGGATATTACCCTTATAAAAATGTCCTAGAAATTCATTATTTTTACTCCATGTTAAAGTCGCATTTGGAGGTAACAATACACTAGAATGCTCTACTGAGCGCGTCCAAGCTGGGCTGCAGCTCTCTCAAGCTGCTCCACATCTTGTCTCAGAAATGTGACTATTTAAATACATTTGGGCACGGACAGGACCCAAAATACAGAGGAATCCTATGCATCAACTCTCTGGCAACAACTACAGCTCATCAGAAATTATGGATCACTTTGGATGGCTGAGATTTAAACTGGATTAAAATTGGACTTGGACTGAAAATGCCTAGCCTGCTAGGAGCTGACCTCAAACTTTGAAATTCTTCAACTTTCTTCAACCCTCAGCTCCTGATCCTTCTGTAAGTAACGGAAATGGCAAAAAAACACCTTGTGTTTTTGTATGTTATATGACTATCCATATTTCTACTATCAAAGCAATCCTCACATATCTATAAATCAGCTGTATCAGTAAAGAACCCAGATAACAGAGATAGCTGCCACACTCCTGATTACAACCCCCAGCCAGGAGCTAGGAACACAGGCCTCAAAGTTAAGGCAAACAACATTAAAGCAGTACTCTGCAATGCCAGGTCCATAAACCACAAAACAGCAGTTATTCATGATCTAATAGAGGCTTCAGATCTAGCTTTAATTACAAAGACCTGGTTGGATCAGAACGCAGGGCCCACTCTTGCGACTGCGGTACAAGACAATTACTCAGTTTTACACTGTGAAAGGCAAAACCGCAAGGGAGGAGTATTAGCTCTGTGCTTCAAATCCAGTTTGAATATTAAACCCCTTGCTGTAGCCCCCACCCACTCTTTTGAATGTCTAACAGCCCAGCTCTCAGCTGGAAAAAAAATAAACATACTGCTTGTCTACTGACCCCCTGATGCTGGCTCAGCTTTTCTCAAGGAAATAGCAGAACTTGTATCTTGCATAACACTGAAACACCCTAGGTGGATAATTTTGGGAGACTTTAACGCATGGGTCGATACACACTCTTCCCAATTTGGAACTAAGCTACTTCTCTCCATGAATGAACTGGGCTTCTCTCAAGCCGTCAACCTCCCTACCCACAAAAAAGGACACACTTTGGACCTCATTTTCCATTCAGAACTCCTAATATCCAATGTGGAAATTGATCCAGTAGTTTGGTCAGACCACCACACTGTCCACTTCTCCTTTACAGCACCGGCTACAAAACACCAAGTGAAAACTAATAAAATATCATTCCTTGAACGGTTTGACACCCCAACACCTTCAGAACAGCCTCCATCTAGGCGGACTGACAGATCACAACTTAGGCCTTGAATCTATGGTCCTTAAATATAACCACGATGTCTCAGCCGCTTTTGACGCCATAGCTCCCTTAAAGATTAAACGTTCCGCACCATTACATCACGCTCACTAGTTTGACAACTCTATAAAGGAACTAAAGAAACGGACGCAGACTGGAACGAAGGTGGCGCAAACATCAGTCTCCTGATGACAAACTTTCCCTAATTGCTAACCTGGAAAAATATCAAACGATGATTAACAAAAAGAAGTTCTTATTCCTGTCTCACGAAATTGCAAATGCAGCCAACAGACCTGCCCAACTCTTCCGCACGGTTAACAGTCTCTGCAATCCATCTTGCAGGAAATCCAGCATCAGACCTTCACAGGAACTGTGCGAGAAATTTGCCCACTTCTTCTCAGACAAAGTCTCCTCCATACGATCTGCCATTCAATTCACAGCCCCAGAAACCCATGCAGAGCCATATAACAGGTGCAAAAATAGCCTACCACCATGGTCTGATTTTAAGGTAATCACTGAAAAAGACATCTTGGATATCCTCTCAAACCTTCGCCAGACTACCTGCGATCTGGCCCCTGGCCCCACTAAGTTCATGTTGAAATGCCCTGAACTATTTACACCGGCATTCCACAAAATAGTCAACGGCTCCTTACAAGAAGGGTGGTTTCCCTCTACTCTGAAAGAAACAATCGTCAGGCCACTACTCAAGAAACCATCCTTAGACCCAGATGCTCTAAACAGCTACAGACCTGTCTCAAACCTCCCCTTTCTGGGAAAAGTTATTGAAAAGGCTGTCTACCTCCAACTTGAAGCCAGGCTCTCCAGAAACAACATCCTTGACCCTCTTCAATCTGGCTTCAGGAAATATCACAGCTGTGAAACAGCCCTCACCCAGATTTGCAATGATCTGCTCATTGCAAGAGACAAGGGTCAATGTTCCATCCTGATTTTGCTCGACCTCTCAGCGGCTTCTGACACAGTCGATCATGAAATCTTGCTCAACAGGCTACAAGAGTACTGTGGCATAGATGACATTGTTCTCCGGTGGTTCAACTCCTTCCTGGCTGGCAGAACACAAAGGGTAGCCTTAGGGCCCTTCCTCTCCAACAGTGTACCACTAAAATACGGTGTACCTCAGGGCGCAATATTATCCCCTTTACTTTTCACCATATACATGCTGCTACTTGGAGAAATCATACAAAAACATGGCCTGACATATCATTGCTATGCTGATGACACCCAGCTATATTTGTCATTCAAACCTGATGTCACGGACCCTACTCCACAAATAAACACATGTTTAGCTGAGCTTCAGGAGTGGATGAATAATAATTGGCTAAAACTTAATGCTGACAAAACTGAGGTTCTTGTTATCGAGGGCCAGGGCTCAACAGCAAAGCAGCCCCAGTCTCAATCAACACCGCTAAGGATAGGGAGCTCAGACCTGAACAACTCAGACTGTGTGCGCAGCTTGGGAGTACTGATTGATGGGAAATTAAGCTTCAGGAATCAAATCTCAGCTGTTGTGAAACATTCCTTCTTTCACCTAAGAAATATTGCAAGGATTAAACACCTAATTCCTTCAGAGGATCTTCCAACCCTAGTTCATGCCTTCGTCACATCAAGGTTAGACTACTGCAACGTCCTCTACACAGGCCTGCATAAGAAAGACTTACGCCGCCTGCAATTAGTACAGAATGCCGCCGCAAGGCTGTTAACGAGCTAACCCCGCCATTGCCACATAACACCAACCCTGTGCTCACTCCACTGGCTACCGATAAAATGAAGAATTCTGTTTAAGATTGGCTTACTGACATTCAAATCCTTGCACAATCTGGGCTGAAGGACTTGTTGCATCTACATCACACCCCCCACAATCTTAGATCAAAAGGACATAACACCTTGGTCACCCCAGAGTCCACCTCAAAACCTTTGGAGACAGAGCCTTTTGTCATGCTGCCCCTACACTTTGGAACTCCCTGCCACACCCAATCAGGACATCTCCATCCCTGGAAGCATTTAAGTCTAAACTGAAAACCTACCTCTTCAGTCTGGCATTCATGAACATCTGACTATCTCCCTTGTAACACAACCCAGCCTGCAACCCTGTATTAATCTGAGACACAACTATGCGCTTTGAGTCCTATGGGAGAAAAGCGCTTTACAAATGTTATTGTATTGTATTGTAGTATTGCATATCAATTGTATATTCTTATAACCTTCTTTGATTTCTAAAGAACGTGGCATAACTTTAATCTCTGGATACACTATATTTGTCACAGTCAAATTAATTTTTATATTTGCTACTACATCTACTCTAGATATTTGAAATTCCCAAAATCTATTGATATCTCCTTTAACATCACTTTTGATTACATTACTATCAGGAAATAAGAATATCATCATATTTTGAGTCCATAAATTAATATTTTCTGCATTTTCACCATAAGTATTTGCATTTCCTTTTGTAAAATTTCCAGACCAAGTCGCTGTATCATTACCATTAATTTCTACTATCCAATAATTAAATTCAGTTAGTTTACAATTTATATTACCTATCACATCATTATGTATGTATTGCCCTGTCAATTTAGTGAACACATTTCTTGACTCTATTAATGCTTGTACATCTATATTTGTATTGTGTTGGAAGAACAATTGCAGACCACAATCATGATTTGAACCTAAACAAAAACATCCTACAATGTCATTCTTGTTATCTATTGTACTTTTTAGGAAAAAATCTCTGAAAGAGTAATTTCTTTTTGCAATCCATGGGTTATCTCTTTTTGATGAAAGTTCAGATTCTAAGTTTGTTTCTTCAGCTTGCACAGTCACTGTCAAACAATGGATCACTGAAGTAATCAAAGTCACATAAAAAATAAACATCAGGAAAACGTTATTCCGTCCTTTTCTGTTTGTTGCTTTGTCTCTCATGGCATCCCCCTTTAATCCATTCTTTGGATCAATCTCCTTCCAATTGGATTTATGCCCAGACATATCTGTCAAACAAATGCAGCATCATTATTTTGGAACATACAATTTACATTGATCTACATCAGCGCTGTCCAACTGGCGGCCCGCAGGCCGCATCCGGCCGCCTCCTGTTGCCGCCCGCTCGTCTCCCCGAGATGCAGGCATGGCGTGCGCTATGGACGCCATGCCTGCTCCCTCTTGGTTGGCCTCTCCTGTGTCCCAGCTGCCTCACAGCTCAGACCTCACAGATCGCTGCGACTGAGGCAAACAGAGTGCGCATGGTACCCGCATGGAGTACGTCACATGCGGAAGTGACATCATTAGTCACATCCGCATGTGACGTTCTGCCGCGCGGGTGTCATGCGCGCGCTCTTTTTGCTTCAGTCGACGCAATCTGTGAGGTCTGAGCTGTGAGGCAGCAGGGACACCGACACAGCAGCGGATCAGAGGTAACGGGCGAGGCACTGGACACCTCGCTATCTAGCTGGGGGGGGGACACCTGTCACTATCTAACTGGGGGGGGACACCTGTCACTATCTCACTGGGGGGGGGGCACCTGTCACTATCTCACTGGGGGAACGCACCTGTCACTATCTCACTGGGGGAACGCACCTGTCACTAACTCGCTGAGGGGACGCACCTGTCACTATCTCACTGGGGGGGGGGGCGCACCTGACACTATCTTACTGGGGGGGGGGCACCTGTCACTATCTCACTGGTGGGACACCTCTCACTATCTCACTGGGGGGCACCTGTCACTATCTCACTGGGGGGGGGGCACCTGTCACTCTCACTGGGGGGGGCACCGGTCACTATCTCACTGGTGTGACGCCGTCGATATGACATATCGAATGCGTCATGGAGTTACCAACGCTAGTTCTTCGCAAACCACCCAAACTGACAGTTTTTGGTTTAAATGCACTTTTTTTTTCCCTTCACCAAAGGGCTGGAGAAATCTTTTCATGGTCAGTTAATTAGCCTCCTGTTGAAAAGATTCTCTGCCAGCCCAGGGGACCCCCTGAGGTGTTTATGACCTCATCCATCAGGTGAAGGGTAGATATCAGTTGACAGAAGCTCATAAATTGTAGCTTTCTCCAGCCTGATCGGCACCGACCCACCAGGAGTCCGACACCTAGCTGCCTTGTGGCCTGAGTTGAAAGGAGACAGGAATGATCCTTATCACGCCATCTGGGCACCCAAAGATTCAACCAAACTGTAGAAACTGTATTTAATAAATAGGCACAATTTGGTAATATTTCTGGTGTTCCCAAGATCGCAGTTCCCTCAAATTCACGGAGTTTATTAGATTCCACATGACACTGGTCCTGAGAGATTTTCAGCCCTCTGGATCTTTCGGAACCAGTGCCAGTAAGGTGAACGGGGGGGACGGTGCTATTAGCGATCCAGACTCCTCGTGTTTGGTATTAGCAGATTCACACACTTACGCTGATTGTGAATATTCATTCGGGTTCTTGATATTACCTACGGGCATGCTGAGAGCGGGCAAAATATGAATTGGCCCAAAACCTCTCCCTGCCTAAGGGGACATTGCCTTATTCAAATTGCAAGGCTGGACTTGTATGTGTCATAACTCCTCCCACCTACAATGAGGAACAAAACTGACATGATCCAAAAGTCCAGCGTCCTTTACCTTCAATCTGATGCCTAGTAACATCCTGGCAGCCCGCAAGGACACGGGCAAAACCTCCATCTTTGAACTTTCTAACAAAGGCCTGTTGGCCGCATGGCAACCGCCATTTTGGGACTTTCGCCAAAGACTTGCGATTGCCGCATGGACCACCAATAACGGTATTTGAACTGTATATAATCAGACATTCTGTTCCTTTCCTTCCCTTCTCTCTGTCAATCAATCTGTTCTAAAATAAGCTGTGTGTATGTAGTTTAGAAATAAACTAACGATTTTATCGTTCAGTCTTGTGCCTGTTCTGGTCATCTGATTACTGCTATAACTAATCTGCCCTCTGAAGAGTCAGTCATACTACCGCATTGTTTTATGATTTGCTTATAAATTGTTGATTTGCTAGCTAGGTTGTAAATAACCGTTTCTTCCTTCTAGGATTAGCTAGTACCAGATTTCCTGTGCGAAATCGATAACTTTCGTTTCTCGATTGTAAATACAATTCGAGATTGCATCATATAGGGACCCAGTAACCTTTCTTTAACGTCACATTGCTCACAGTCTTTAAGCCGTCGGAAGTGACTATTCCCCGAACGGTGACTTGAGCGTGTTGAACGTGATTGGGCTGGCTACCGTATTATGATAGCGTTGGAGACTGTCCGCTCCATACAACCGGACAGTGGTGGCAGTGTATTTATCCGATTTCCAGCGCGAAATCGATATTTTTAGTTTACAGATTGTATATACAATCAAAATTGTACATGTATGGGCACCTCCAACCAATCTTAACCGTTTACTACGCACACAGTGAATTTGCCTCCAGCAGTCTCTAGTGCATGAGACCTGCATGGCAACAGTGGCCTAGTAATACGGGATTGGTGGATGTTTGTCCCATTACATATTGTCGGCAGCTGCGCGACCAATCTTTATTGTCAGTCTGTTCACCGTACTTCCTGCGTATGCTAACGGGAGCAGATTAGACGGGATTGGCACGCTCTGTCGCCTTTTCTTTCTTCCCTCTGACGATCCAGCAACCGGTCTCGTTGTCCGTCTGCGCCCGTACTTCCTGCGTACGCTAACGGGAGCAGATCTCGACGGGATCGCGGGGCTGGATTGTCACGGGGGGGGGGGGGGGGCACCTGTCACTATCTCACTGGGGGGCACCTGTCACTATCTCACTGGGGGGGGCACCTGTCACTATCTCACGGGGGTGGGCACCTGCCACTATCTCACTGGGGGGCACCTGTCATTATTTCACTGGGGGGGCACCTGTCACTATCTCACTGGGGGGGCACCTGTCACTATTTAACTGGGGGGGGAGCACCTGTCACTATCTAACTGGGGGGGGGGGCACCTGTCACTATCTCATCCGACCACAGCATCACCGCCAGCCCGACCACAGCAGCACTGCAAGGCCTTTCAGCCCACACATCATCACCAATCTGGCCAAAAACACTATTGCCAGGCCAGCCCGGCACAGCAGCCAGTAGAGCATAATTCAGAAGCCAGGTGAGAGGTGTCTACCATATTAAAGGGGCATTCTGCCTATTTATGTGAAATGCTGTCTATTTATGTGCCTCATGACTGCTGAATTTGTCTTGTTGGGGGCCTCATGATTTGTTGGGGGCATCACGATTGCTGAATGTGTCTTTTTCTGAGCCTCATGATTTGTTGGGGGCCCATGATTGCTAAATTTGTCTTGTTGGGGGCCTCATGATTGCTGAATGTGTCTTGTTGGAGGCCTCATGATTGCTGAATTTGTCTTGTTGGGGGGGCTCATGATTTGTTGGGGGCCTCATGATTGCTGAATTTGTCGTGTTGGGGGTCACATGATTGCGAACTGCGAGACTATGGAAAAGCTGAATCATCATCATGAGACAATAGCATTAAACCTACTTTTTTAGTTTTTAAAACGGAAAATAAAACTTGAAGGTTCTAAAAAAAATATATACATTTTTCAGGAGTAGGATGGATAAAATTGTTTATCTTCAGAGTTTATTTTCAACTTGGATTTTCCATAATGTTCATGTATGAGTTAAAACGTTTGTATGTAGTTTAAATTGCTGTTGCCACTTTGCGATAAGTGACTTTTGGGTTGCAGTTTGGGCACTCTACCTCCAAAAAGTTCGCCACCACTGTCCTGATCTAATGTCCCACATTGCTAAGTTCATGTAAATTTGTCTCCACACATGGCCACACCCACATTCTGGTCCATGGCCACACCGCGCGCCGCTCTACTCACAACGGAACCCCCATGGTTTTTAGCGCACTGCGTGCGCCATGCACCTTCACCAAAGTCGTAAATTGCATTTAGTGGAAAGTGCAGCCAATCTAATTGTCCTTTAATTGCATTTTTTCCGGGGGGGGGGGGGGGGGGGGGGGTTGCTGCGGCTCTAGCAAGAACCTTCGGCCCTCTACCATGGGGTCTGAAAAAAATGGCCCTCCATGCCCGTGAAGTTGAACAGCACTGATCTACATGAACCCACATTTCTTGCTGCCTACGAACATTTTTAGCAGAGATTTGAGGTCTCTTAATTTTAATCACTTGGCCCAATCCTTTATAATAATACCGGTCTGTCGCTGCGTCCAGCAGCTTGCAGCATGTCCCTGGTTAAGTTGATCTGCGCATGTGCGCACAGCTGGCCGGCTCTATAGGCTGTGCGCGCAGCTGGCCGGCTCTATTGGCTGTGCGCACGTCTGGCTGCTAAGGGACGCTGCTCACAGCTGAAGACAAGACCCTCTGCCGTTGTTTTTATAGTTAAAAAAAGAAAGAAAGAAAAAGGCTTCTGCGTTTGTCCCTGTTAGCAGAGGGACATCACGCAGCGGCTGTTCTCGCAGTATCTGGAGGGGGGGATAATAAAGTTTGTTAAAAAAAAAAAAAGTTTGTGTACTGGTTGCTAGGGAGAGCGGAGAGTAGGGGACGGCAAGAGTGCTGACGCAGCGGCTGGATGTGTGCTGTGGGCTCAAAAATACATGTGTTTCAGACACACAACTGAGGAAACATTTAATTACAAAGCCTTACAAATATTTATTTACAAACATTGATAGGTACCTGAGGGAAAACCTGTCACACTCAGGAAACGTAATACTGCAAAATCCTGCTGAAACCCCCATAACTATGACTGTGGCTAGATTCACAGTGGGACGTTGCGTTTTGATGCCACGTTAAAGTCGCACCGCAAACTTACAACGCAACGCGCCCAAAAAGTGGCAACGCATCGTTACCGTCACATACAGCAGATACAGTAAAAAATACAGGCAATGAAAAGTATGCTTCCAAGTCATTACTGAGCATGTGCAAACAGTCTAACGTAGCTAATAACGTGTATAACGCACTGCATGCAGTACTTTTACCTAACGTGCAGCATTAGACACTAACGCAACGTGTGCACTGTGAACAGGTCATTGATTTTTCATTGCAGTGAGTTATTCTGCGTTAAATGCTGTTTTAACGTGCGACTTTAACGTCCCACTGTGAACTTAGCCTGTGAGTGCGTTAGCCTGGGGAAATCTGCAAGTGTGAGTGTGTTATCCTGCAAAGAAACATAAATTAAAGGCACATTGTTAAAGGGACATCTGCAAACAAAGAGACTGTGCAAGCAATACACGCCTGAGGAAATCGGCGAGTGTGAGCGCGTTATCCTGAAAAAAAGTAAATTAAAGGCACATTGTTAAATAGACACTTGCAAACCGCATGACTGTACAAGCAATACACGCCTGAGGAAATCTGCGAGTGTGAGTGAGTTATCCTGCAAAAAAAACGTAAATTAAAAGCACATTGTTAAAGGGACATTTGCAAACAAAGTGACTAGATGCTAAAAAACATTTGCAAAGAAATTAACTATAGTAACGAATCACACCTAAAGTAAATCTGCACGTGTGACTGCATTACACTACAAAAAAAAATTAAACACTCTTAAAGGGATATTTAAACAAAACAAAAAGTGTCCATAGTAATAAAAGAAATCTGAATGAAAAGTTCAACTTTTAAATGTTAAAGTAGGATTTGCAAAAAAACCCCCAAACAATCAAACTGTAGGTCAGGATGACAAAGGCCATAGGACAAACACAAGCTGATACGTGTATGCAAAATTTAGGAGTAGAGCAGTCACCTCAACAGATCGAGTTCAACAGTACAAAGGCAACAAGACTAACACTTGAAAATAGATCTATTGAAGAACATGAAAATGATCTTAAAAAAATAACTAAAACATATAAAGCGATGAGAAAAAGTCTGACTCCAGATGAACAACAATCTCTATGACAACAATACACCGAAAGACAAAGATAAGCAAAAAGATCAAATGAAGAAAAGGAAAATGAATGAAAGAAAAACACTGAAAGACACACAGTTAAGAGAGCAAGTTTAACCCCAGATGAACGACTATCCTCGCGTCAGCAAAACACTGAAAGAGAAAGACAAAGACGAGAAAATAAATCTATTGAAGAACAGGAAAATGAAAGACAGAAAAACACTGAAAGACCTAGAGCTAATAGAGCAAGACTGACTCCAGATGGTCGACAATCGCTGCATCAACAACAAAACACAAAACAGAGAAACAGAGTAACTGATAAGACATTTACAAGAAGATGCCAAGATGCTAACACACAGAAGAAAACAATCCATTAACACAGAGGAAAGGAGAAATGCCAAACGAGAAATCTAAAAACGTGAACAAGATGCTGAAAGACAACGACAAAGACTTAGTAGAGCAAGTATGACTCCGGAGGAACGAAAAACTCAATGTTGGCGACATGCAAAACTACAAAGAGAAAGTATAACACATCTGCCTCCTGATAAACGCCAATTATGAAAACAACAGCTGGCACAGAGGAGAAGAGAATCACGACAAAGGCAAGAGAGGGAAATAATACAAACCCAAGAGTCAAGAGTTGCAATGCAAGGAATGATACTTTTGAATAAATTTGAGAACATTAGTGAGGACATCATTAAAACACACACATGTGGTTATTTAGACCAACTATGCGACTTTTGTAGTGCAAAACATTTTCAAGCTGAAAGACCTTCTGATCAAAAATGTTCACAATGTTGCTCAAAGGAAAAATAAATCTTCCACCAATTAGTACAGATCCTTTCATCCAGCAGCTCATGACTGGTCAGCATCAGTACAGCAAAAATATTTTTGATATTAGATCCATAAATAGTGCCTTAGCATTTGCCTCTATGGGAGCAAACATTAGTCCACCTCCTGGCTTTGGACCATATTGTTTCAGAATGCACGGATCAATTTGTCACAGAGCAGGCACGCTGCACCCAGAACAGGGACAAAACAGACAGTATGCACAATTATATATATTTTAGATCCCTCTGAAGCAGCAGAGCAAAGAATGTGAATTTCTGCAAACACTGGAATAAATGCAGAACTTATAAAAATACTAAGCACACTAATTGCTCAAATAAATCCATTTGCAGAGGCCTGTAAGATGTTGTACCAAGTTGAAAAAGAATATCAAGAGGATGCCGCCAGAACTGGAAATGTTATAAAAGAAGTGTCCATGACAATAGTGCAAGATAGCAAAAATGACCAAAGACGTTACAATGCACCAAAACATAATGAGGTTACATTTATCTCTACTTGAAAGAGATCTTCATATACACTGCAAAACAAGTACAGATGATATTAACCAAAAACAAACACAAAGAATAAGTGTCCTTGACCCGAATCTGGAACCCATGGTTTACCCATTGCTGTTCCCTTATGGTGATCAAAGCTGGGGGATTGACATACCATTGCAACAAAGACCGCAAGCCTTAGCAATTTAAGAAATCAAACACGAAATCAAAGAAGTAGAGTCACCCAAATGCAATATTACGGCTACCATCTTTCCATCAGAGACTTCTTCAACCCATTCTTAAATACTGGCCGCCTTACACAACAGTATATAGTTGATGCATATGTCAAAACTGAATCCAACAGACTCAATTACATACGCCAAAATCAGCCCAAATTACGAGTTGAAAAATACTCAGGATTAATGGATCACTTAATTAATGAAGCTAATCAGACTGGTCTGATTCCTGGAAAAACATATATTTTACCTTCTTCGTTTGCAGGAAGCCCCAGAAACATGCAACAAAATTATCAAGATGTAATGGCAATTGTGAGAAAATATGGTAAACCAGATCTTTTTATTACAATGACATGCAACCCCAAATTGGAAGAAATTGTTCAAAACCTACAGCATGGTCAAACTGCTGATGCAAGGCCTGATTTAGAGCATTTCATCTAAAACTCAAAGCTTTAATTGAGGATCTCTGTAAAAAACATATTTTTGGAGTACCAAAAGCTATTGTCTATGTAATAGAGTTTCAAAAAAGGGGTTTACCACATGCTCACATACTACTCATTCTTAGAGATGACAGTAAACCGAAAACAGAAGAACTGATGGACAAAATTGTATCTGCAGAAATCCCAAATATAAATAACACTCCTCGCTTATATGCAATTGTTACAAAACATATGATTCATGGACCATGCGGACCACTCAATCCTAATTCACCATGTATGTCAAATGACAAGTGCAGTAAGGAATTTCCAAAGCAATTCCAGGAAAAAAAATCAGCAAATTCCAATGACTAAAATAAACAACAAGTGTCAGCGCCAAGGCAGAAGGCGACCGCAGCCGAGAAGGACAATGTCCAAAAGTCCACACAAGCAATGAATATATAAAGTCAGCGCAGGTCTATAGTAATACAGCTTTCATCATTCCAATGACTATCCAAAATACAGAAGAAGAAACACAAACCAAACTTCAATTGTAAACGGCAAGACAATTGATAACCGCTGGGTTGTACCATATAATCCATATCTAGCCCTCAAGTACAATTGCCACATTAATGTTGAAGTCTGCGCGTCCATAACAAGTGTCAAATACCTTTTTAAATACGTGTACAAAGATCATGACTGTGCGAATGTAGTGATTCAAGAACAAGGCACTTTAAATCATGATGAAATTAAGACATTCATGGATTCTAGATATGTCAGCGCTCTCGAAGCAGCATGGCATTTAAATGGGTTTGAAATGCTTTACCAATCATATACCATACATCGGTTAGCAGTGCATCTACCTGATGAACAATCAGTATATTTCAACCCAAATGACATCAACACAGCGGCACAGAGAGCTTCATTAAAAAATACTCAATTGATGGCTTGGTTTAAATTAAATCAAGAGCAAGAGCAAGCAAGGAGTATATTATACTCAGACATTCCATTGCACTATGTGTTTGACTCTGAAACAAGTACATGGAAATTATGACAGCGGGATGCAGAAAAAGTCATTGGACGTATGTATTCTGTCAATTTATCATCAGATCCAGAATGCTATTGCCTGTCTCCTACTTTTACATATTTCCAGTGCATTATCATTTGAAGATCTGAGAACTGTAAACGGAAATATCTTTCCCAGTTTCCTATAGGGTGCTAAAGAAAGAGGCCTCATTAATGATGATCAAGTGTGGGAGAACACTTTAGAAGATGCTATCCAATGCAGCATGCCCATGCAACTAAGAGAGTTATTTGCATATTTGCCGCCCTACAAAACATGAATGATCTTTACTTAAAATTTGAACAGTACCTCATAGAAGATGTAGTTAAAGCTTATATCCAATCACAATGAGCAATGCACAATATGCCGTTCTGTGGCACTGCAAGAAATAAGTAACATTCTACTACTCCATGTAAAAAAAATGTGAAGATTTCGGATTACCAACTATACTACCGAATGCAGAATTACTTAAAGATACCTACAACCAAGCCTTTAAAAAACAAAAAGCTGATGAAATGGTGATTACACTAAACAAAGAACAAAAAACAGTTTTAGAAAAAATATTGTTTGCAACTGAAAATGACAACCTTAGCAACCATTGTTTTTTCTTAGATGACCCAGGAGGTAGTGGTAAAACATACCTTTACAAGACCATACTCGGCACGCTTCGTGGACAAGGAAACATTGCACTACCTGTAGCCTCCACTGGTATTGCAGCCAATCTTCTAGAGGTTGGAAGAACATATCACTCCCAATTCAAGTTACCTGTATCTATAGTTGAGAATACTACTTCAAATATACGTCCAAATTCTATTCATGCGGAACATTTAAGAAACACTAAAATAGTAATTTGGGATGAATGTACTATGGCCCCCTCTGTAGCTCTTACAGTGGTTGACAGACTGCTTCAAGAAATAATGGACAACAACAAACCCTTTGGAGGAAAAGTAATCTTAACTTGGAGGAGATTTCAGACAAACACTCCCTGTGGTACCTCACGGTGACCGAACAAAAAAAAATAAAATAAACTGTGGAACATGTTCCAAGTACTCAAACTTAAAAACAATATCCGCTCAGTTGACACTGAATTCAGCAATTGGCTGATCAAAGTTGGCAATGGTGATACACCACATGTTGATGGTTTGCCTGAAGACATAATTGAAATCCCTACCCAAATTTTATGCACAGGGGAAATTGTTAAAGATTTTTTTGGAGAGAAAATTCCGGTTGCAGATGTCTCTAAATTAGCAACAAAATCTATCCTGTATCCAAAAAACTGTGATGTAAACACCATAAACGAAGAGTTGCTAAACATTTTGGAAGGAGATACAGTGACATACCTCAGCTCAAACTCAATAGATGACTCAAGTGAGGAAGATATTCAAAACTATCCAATTGAGTTCCTCAATGAGCTAGCCCCAACAGGTATGCCTAAGCATAAACTCAACCTTAAACATGGCGCTATAATTATGCTTCTTAGAAACCTAAACACTAAAAAAGGATTGTGCAATGGCACCCGCCTCATCGTCAAACAACTTAACAACCTCATCATTGCTCAAGTAATAACAGGTTCAGCAGAAGGAGACATAGTTTTTATTTCCCGTATGGATTTGGCTCCTTCATCAACTGATTTACCATTAATCTTACGAAGATGACAATTTCCTGTAACATTAGCATTTGCCATGACCATTAACAAAGCTCAGGGGCAAACTTTGGAAAAAGTTGGCATTTACTTGCCAGAGCCAGTATTCAGCCATGGTCAGTTATATGTTGCACTATCAAGAGTTAGGCGTTTTTCTGATGTTATGGTGAAGGTTGTGGAAGGCCTCTGACCAAAGCAAACTATTGGCAAACTCTGATAAAATATTCACAAGAAATGTTGTCTATAAAGAAATGTTATAGATAATTCACATAACCAAAAAATAAAGAATAAATTTAAACAAAATTCTCATTTACCGTAATTTAATAACCATTATTACAAAAGTTACAAAAGTCAACAATATTTAACCCAACTACATTGTTTTTTGATTGCTCCATCAATAAAAAAAAATGTAGAAGTGAATTTTTGAAGTTTATTTTTCTTTCATATATTTAAGGACTATACAATAAGGTAGGAAACAACTATAGGAATTTAAACTTCCTTTGCATTAAGAAAAGTCTGTTTTGCCAAATGTTTGTCTTCATATGTTCTAGCGCCCGTTAATTTAACGTGCTTAATGTCTAGTGTATCAATAATTTCAAAAGAACCTTCCCAATTACTATGCCATGGTCCTGGTTAACCACTTAAGGACCAGCGGTGTTTCTTGTGATCTGTGCTGCGTGGACTATTCAGCCCACAGCACAGATCGTGTGGCAGCCAGGACGACCAAACTTCCCCCCCTTTTTTTTCCCCACTAGGGGGATGTCCTGCAAGGGTGGGGTCTGATTGCTGCCGGCTAGTTGTGATTAGCGGGAAGGCTTCTCAAAGCCCCCCTCCGCAGCGTTTTCCGTGCTCCCTCTCCTTACCTCCCTCCCCTCCTTTGTCAGAGCGGCGCAGGATGGATAGGCTTCAGCCTATCATATGCCGGCGATCCCCGGCCAATCAGAGGCCGGGGATCGCCGATCTGCCTTACGGCACTGCTGCGCAGCAGCGCCGTATTGATGTAAACAGCGGGGATTTCTTCCCCGCGTGTTTACATTAGGCGTGCAAGCCGCGATCGGCGGCTCGCACACTTCACGGAGACACCCTCCATGAACTGACATTGAAAGGCCGCTTGAACGAGCGTCCGTTTCCATGTAATAACCACTTAAACCCGCCACCGCCTATCAGCGTTAGGTGGTCCTTAAGTGGTTTTGACCATCACTAATGCCCCTTTCACAAATTTTGAATTATGATGTGGCACCATTTTTTGCATATGAGATGCAGCATGTGGCAAAATTGCATTCAAATTTTCCTGCAACAACTGTAACCATTTAGTTTTTTCTATAGCCTCTCTCTGTGGAGTAGACAATCTTGGTTCCTGAGGAAATAAAAGTGGCATTTTCCTTCCTGTCATCAACTCAAAAGGAGTGTATTTAGTAGTTGCATTAGGAGTGCTTCTAATACCCATCAAAACAAAAGGAATGGCATCCACCCAAGTATTTCCTTTCTCCAATAGCATTTTATGCAAATCTTTGTTTGATTGTCCTATTTATCCTTTCCACAATGCCTGCTGACTGTGGGTGATAAGGCACATGGAATTGCTGCTTAATTCCCATGATATTACACATTGCTTGCATTACTTTTCCTGTAAAATGTGTTCCTCTATCACTAGATACATTTTGTGGAATTCCCCTTCTTGCAAATACCTGACTGACTAGAGTCCTAGCAGTACTCAATACATCATCTTTTCTCAAGGGAATAACTTCTACCCATTTTGAAAAAACATTGACAACTAACGCATATCTCAAACCTTGTTTACCCATAGGCAATGGACCTATAAAATCAATTTGCAATGTAGACCAAGGACCATCTGCGGGTGGAGTTCTCTGTAAAGGTGGTTTCTGTTCTTTTGGCCTGGGATTTATCTGTGCACAAATCAAACATGATTGAACTACATTCTGCACTGTTTCTTCCATTTTCTCACAATAGAACTTCTCTTTCAAAACTTCTAAAAACTTTTCCCAAACTATTATGATTGAATATAACAAATTCTACTTGCAAATGTTTAGGAATTACTGGATACAGAATTCCTCTCAGTTCGTAAAACAATATTTGATCCTTGCAAACAAAAGGAGATTTAGGATCTGTCATTTGAGCTCCTAACGAAGGATCTTTAGCCTGCTCTGCTGCAAAAGATACCTTTGTGACCTCATCATCTTTCCTTGCAGCTGCAACAGTCAATTTAGACTATTCCTGTTCTATCTCTTCACCTCTCATTGCTGCTTCTTTGGCCAACATATCCACACATTATTACCTTCAGACAACTCACTATCATCTTTTCTGTGAGCGGGAACCTTTACAATTGCATAAGCTAAAGGATTTCTTTCTGCAATCTCAATAATCGATTGTAACATGTCTTTATACACAAGAGCCTTGTTAGATGAATCTACAAAACCTCTTCTTTTCCAGATTGGCAAATAGTCTAGCAATGAACATGTTAGCCAAGAACAATCAGTGTAAATCACTAAAGGATTTTTATTCTCATTTTCATCCAATTCCAGCACTGTTTTGACAGCTTGTAATTTTGCTCTTTGTGCTGAGTAATGACCAGGCAATTTATGCTGGATTGCATAACCTCTTTTAGGATACCAGCCTGTACAATATTTTCCATCAACTTGATAACTAGAACTATCTACAAACACTGGTTAGTCAATTTTTTGGCCTTCCCGCCGGAAGAGAGGGACAAACGTTTCCGACCTCTCACAAGGACTACATTGTTCTTGCCCTTGGTAATCCATAAGTTGAGGAAGAATGTACTTAGCATTGTGATCTACCTGATTTGTTTTGTTGACAAAGCTAATAACCACTGATTCAATATTTGATTAGTCACACCTGGCAAATTCCTTTCTAGCAAAAGTTTGTAAGTAGAATGGGGAGTCTGCAAAATGATGTTATTTAATCCCACAATATGCTCAGTTGCTTTCACTGCATAATACACTCCCAGCAAATGTCTGACACAAAACTCAAATCCTTTTTCCACAGGTGTCAACAGTCTAGAAATATCCCAATATTCTCCAATTTCCACTTTGTTTTTGCAAAAGAACCACTGAAATGAACACATCTGAAACATGCACTTGAATAGCAAAACTAGCTTTTGGTGACTTATCAATTGTTGCTAATGCTGGTGCATTTTGTGAAGCCTTTTTCAAATGCCTGCATATGTCGATCTTCCCATGGGCCAAAACGATCTTTACTTTCCCCTTGCAACAATTCCTACAAGACTGCTGCTTTTTCAGCAAAGTCTTCTATGAATTCTCGCGAGTAATTTACAAGACCAAGGATTTGCCTCAGTGCTTTGTGATTGGTTGGAATGGGAAGACACATGACAGCTTTAACCCTTTTCTGCAATGGCTGTCTTACACCATGGGCGATTTTCACTCCCAAAAATTCCACTTCAGTTTTCAAAAGTTTTACCTAGTCAGTATTTAATTTCAGACCTGCTTCTGACAAAATGAACAATTCATCTAGCAGTTGCAAATGCTCACTCTGTTTTAGTGAAAAGTAAAATGTCATCAATATAAGAGATAATACAATCTGGTCTCGAGAATTTTGATAACACCTTTGTCATAGCTTGACAAAAAATTGTAGTTGAAGAATGTAAACCCTGAGGCAAATGCATAAATACAAATTGTTCGTTATTGTAACTAAACACGAATTTGTATTGACAACTCCTTGCCAATTTAATGGAGAAGTAGCCATTGGCTATGTCCAGACTTGAAAAATATTTGGCATTAGCTGATAATTTTGACATGACATCTGGGGTACTGGACACTATCGGTGTAATATTTGGCGTATATTAATCATACGAAGGTCCAGCAGAAAACGGTACGTTTGATCGCATTTCATGACACTCCAGAATTTGCCTTTCTTATTACACCTTGATCTAATAAATCTTTGATTAATTTCCCGATCGGTTCAATCACATCTGGCGGCAGTTTGTATTGTTTTTGTGGGGGAGGGTCTTTGCCCTCAATGTTGACTACAACATCTTTCATAGTCCCCACTTCACTTTGAAACTGAGCCCATAGCTGAGGATACTTTTGTATGACAGCTGTCAAACTTGGATTGTCATCAACCTCCGGCCATTTACGACAGGTGTTTTTGACTTCTGTCATGCAAATGCTACCCACTTCATGGAAATCGTTAAGGTCTATCAACACTGGTTTACGATTGATAGTTTTTCCAAATCACTGCATTGGCCAGATCCAGGACCCAGCCTCTTCGCATCATCACATCTGACCCAATTATAGACTCTGCCCCTTTGTAATGCCAAATATCAATTTCAGTCTGCAAATAACCTGGAATTTCAAAAGACACATTTTTGCACAAAGTAGCTCTGTTTCCGGTCTTGCCGTCAAAACCCACAACCGCACATGTTTCCGCCCCAGGCTGCAATGGCAAATCTTTTATTGTGACACTGATCTGTGTGCCTGTATCTAACAAAATTAAAAATTCTTCTCCATGTAAAACACCTTTCACAAATGGTCTTCCGCAATTGTCTAAAACAAAGTTGCTACAAATTCAAAGTTCCTGATTGGTTTAACCTCAGCTAGTCATGGAGTTTTTAATAACCCCACTGATTCCTGTCAGTTTCATCATTACCATCATAGCTGATCTTGATTTCATGTAACTGTTTGATCAGAGGTGCATATGGTGAAGAAGCATGAACTGGATGGTGGCTGAATGGTGTAATGGTTAAGGGCTCTGCCTCTGACACAGGAGACCAGGGTTCGAATCTCGGCTCTGCCTGTTCAGTAAGCAAGCACCTATTCAGTAGGAGACCTTTGGAAAGTCTCCCTAACACTGCTACTGCCTATAGAGCGCGCCCTAGTGGCTGCTGCTCTGGCTCTTTGAGTCCGCCAGGAGAAAAGCGCGATATAAATGTTATTTGTCTTGTCTTCTTCCTCTGCACATGGTGCAGAAAGCTTGGATTGAGAATTGACCAATCCATTCTCTTTGCCCAAATTCTTCCTCATCTGCACATCTCTCAAAAACCTATAACCCCTATACTTGGTGTGTCCAGGCCTATTACAATAATAACAAACCATTGGAGATTTCTGGTATACCTCCTTCTCCTTCCTGCAGGGGGCACCAGCTGGTTTTGAAGAGACTTTACCTAAGTCTCCTCCCTGCATTTCAACATTTTTATTTGCAGAAATTCTAGCTTTGATACTCTTAGTTTTGATCTGCCTGCAAATTGTGTCAATGAACGCAGCTATTTGATTCAGATTCTCTATTTCTACAACAATGGTGGCTGAGATAGGATCCAAATATTGACATTTCGTAACAAAAGCTTTTCTTAAAGCTAAATCAAATTCATCATCCACTGTAAAAAGCATGTTCTATATCTTTAAAAATTTCAGTTTGAATTCAAAAGGATCAGTTTCAAGAGTCACCTTTAATTACTCTAACAAATCTAAATTTGGAACTTCATCTCCAGTCATAAACTTTAATAACTGTCTTAGCCTATCGTCCTCACTGTGGTGTCTTGCTTCACCTCCAGCTGATAAAATAACGCTTGGTTCTAATCGTTTAGCCATGTGACTAGGTAACCACAAATGGAATACAGTGTTCTTTTGTTCATTTGACAAATTGAATCTGTCCGTAAAATCTTCAAACATTGTCATCAATTCAACTGCATCCAAGTTTTTGTTAAAAGCTGGAAGCATCTTAAATATCTTCATCAACTGATCATGTATTTTTAATTTTAATTTTCTGGCTCTATCTAACATTTATTTTTTAAACATTTCTCTAGGACTCGGTTCCTCCTCATCATCTTTCTGACCTTTTGAAGTAAAACTTTCTCCACCCTCAATACATGTCAGTGAATCTGGAAATACATTCATTTTACTAGGACATCCACTAGGTGGAGCCTTTGAGAATCTGTTGTGCCTGTATCTGTCCCAGATTTCGTTACCACAGAGATCAAATTGTTTTCTCTGTTTACAATCAATTGCTGTGTTCAAAATTCTAATTGCTTCTCCAATTCTTCTAAATATGCTGCTAAAATATCACAGTTTGGACACCCCTCTGACCCCTGCTGAACCATACAGATCTGAGATGCAGACTGCACGTCTGTGACAACTTGTGACAAATTTGCCTCACCAATAATCAAAGAATTAAACATCTGTACTAACTTCATTACATTTTTCGTTTTCTTTTTAATCTTACACAAAGTAAATCTAGAACAATCTATTTTTTCATTTGCAGCCATGCATTGGTTATACATAGAAATCCACAACTCAGAATCTTTGTTAAATCTCCCTAAATCCTTAAATATTAAATGACTCTTCTCTGCAGAAAAATTAATAAAATCCATACTTATCAGACTCTAGTCGATGGACTCTTCAACCGCCACTGGAAAAACGTCACTCCTCTGCGACCGTTACTTCAAGCTTCAGTAGATCCTCTTGGAAAATATCCAACACTTTCAGATATAGGAAGATTTTTTTCCCGCCAAAACCAAAGTTCAAAAATGAATAAAAATTCTTCAAAATATCAATCTTCCCTCGTGATGAAAGTGATTGAAAATATTGTTTTCCAAGCCGTGCTTGCTCGCCAGTTGTTATATAATAGAAGCTTTTATGAATAATATTTCCATTGCATGCCTTTGTTGTCAAGACAAATAGGCGGTGAGCAAAAGTAACCTTTAAGTGTGGTTTATTAACTCAGATTATAAAAATACAAAGTCCATAGTACAATTCTTCATAGTAAAATAGAAATAGTTACAAAAGATCTCAAATAAAATAAGAATAAAATGAAGTTTCTTTGTCTTGAAATGTCTGAAAACTCAAATGTGTGTGCATGAGTTTCAGCCAGTGAATGAATGTGCAGCGTGTGTGTGAGACCCCCTCAACCCCCTCATACTTCATTTAAATAACAACTCAGCCCCTGACGTCTCAGGTTCCAAGCTGCCTTCTGATTGGTTAATTCAAATGATACTAACTTCTATCTGCTAACGTATTACACTCAGCTACTAACCCACTTTTACCAAAAAAAAACTGGAAAAAAATGATTGACCCCCATATAAGCCGGGGGTAGGAAATGCTGGCCGCCTTATTCCCCTAGTGTGTCCCAGTTTAGCTAGTAAAGTGCCCAGTATGGGTAGTTAGTGCCCCAGTATAGCTAGTATAGTGCCCAGTATGGGTAGGTAGTGCCCCAGTATAGGTAGTATAGTGCCCAGTATAGCTAGTATAGTGCCCAGTATAGCTAGTAAAGTGCCCAGTATGGGTAGGTAGTGCCCCAGTATAGCTAGTATAGTGCCCCAGTATAGCTAGTATAGTGCCCCAGTATAGCTAGTATAGTGCCCCAGTATAGCTAGTATAGTGCCCCAGTATAGCTAGTATTGTGCCCAGTATAGGTAGGTAGTGCCCCAGTATAGGTAGGTAGTACCCCAGTATAGCTAGTATAGTGCCCAGTATAGCTAGTGAAATGCCCCAGTATAGCTAGTATAGTGCCCCAGTATAGCTAGTAAAGTGCCCCAGTATAGCTAGTAAAGTGCCCATTATAGGTAGGTAGTGCCCAGTATCGTAACCCTCCGCGGCCGCCGCTTTTACCTTAGCCGGCGCCGCTTCTTCTATTCCCCTCTCCTGCCCGCTCCATAATTCACAGCAGTGCTCTTCACGGCTGCTGTCTGTGATGAAGCAGGAAGCCAAGAGCGCGGCTTCCTGTAGCGGCGATGTGTATCGCCGTAGCTATTGGAACCGCTCTCCACCTCATCACAGACAGCAGCCATGAAGAGCGCTGCTGTGAATTATGGAGCGAGCAGGAGAGGGGAATAGAAGAAGTGGCGCCGGCTAAGGTAATAACGGCGGCCGCAGCGGGGGGGGGGGAGGTCTGGGTTGGCGAATGCGGGGGGTATGGGGAACCACATGGCTCGCATACAAGCCGACTCCCCAAATTTTGACCCACTTCCGGGGGGGTCAAAATCTCGGCTTGTATGCGAGTATATACAGTATGTATATATATGTATATATGTATATATATATATATATATATATATATATATATATATATTATATTCTCACATGTATCTCACTAATCTAAAGATGCTATAGTTTTCTTTCAGATACACGTAGTCCTGTTAGAATTCCTATATACCAACATTTCAATAGCCCCATTGCCCTGCTGTGGTTAAGGAATTTCCTTCCCCCAACCCTCAATAATAGAAACCAGATGGCTAGCTACCTTGTGGGGGAAGGTGGCATATACATACCAATCTCCTCTCCACCAAGTAGCTCTTGAGAGCGAGAGATGATGGACAAAGATTTCTGTTCAATGTTAACAAGCTTATGAGGGCCATGTCACACTTCCACAAACTCCTTGTTCACCTCCTAATATTTCCAAATGGGAGATTTATATCTGAGGTTGTTAAATGTTAGTAAGATCAGTCTAATCAATTAAACTTTATCAAAAAATAATATTTCATATCTCTCCCTTGAAAATATTATAATATTTTTATCACATTCATAACTCACATTCTCATCATGTGTGTATCCATTCATACTGGTTTATGAATATTTGCCAAAGCTCCTCTTTCTCCAGAATCTTTGTCCACATTAATCAAATTTACTAATTTCCTTTGAATTATGGTTTTGGTATATAATTCTGCTTTACTAATTTCTATTTTGATTAGTCTATAAAATTTCCTAATTCTAAATGCTAAAATTATTTGACATACAATACAAAATAATACTACTATAAACAAAATTATTATAGGATGTAATAATACATTTCCTGCAGCTGATGTCACTGAAGTTTTTCCTAAAGTACTTATCGATTTTTTTCAAACTATTCCAAAAAGACATACTAGAAAATGTAACAACATCATGCTCTACATTTTCCAATATTCCTTGTTGATGGTTAAATCTAATTTCTGCCTCATGCAACTCTTTAGTTAGGGTTAACAATAATCCTTTGTCTTTAATTATTGCTTTTGTCCATTTGTCCCAGGGAAATTCATTAATTTGGGAAACATTATATTGTATAGGGAGACTATCAATATCTTCAGATATCAAAGATGTGATATTGATTCTTAAACCATTTAAGCTAACTGCATTTATATCCCCTTCTACACAGTATAAACCTCTAACTAACTTTTCTGAATGAACACATGAGGACGAATGGTAACCTTTGACACTACTGATACAATGCGAATTATCAATCTGACAGATTATACGTTGAATCAACATGAGATTTCTGTCCTCTCCAGGGATTTGACCTTTGTACCCACCCCTGACTTTGATCTTTTTGATACTGTTAAAGAGGTTAATCTATTCGCTAGGAAACTAGCGGTTTACAAGTATATGTACTCTCCCACAATGCAGGCCAAACGACAAGAGGAATTGGATGCTAATGCCCTGGACACCCTTAATGACCTTTTGGAGGAGAATAGGACTGGTGACATACAATTGGGAGCACCAAAGAGTAACTTGAAAAGTAAAAGCAAGTTTTGCCCCAGTATCAGTGGTTACCCTACTATTCAAACATTTGTAGATACTGTGGTAAAGGATTTAGAGGACCTGGCAAAATCTAGACCCCACACTGAGCATAACCTTAGCAAGAATGAACAGCTTTCCCTGAATAAATGGATGACGAACGATGACATAGTAATAAAGAAATCTGATAAGGGGGGGCAATATTGTTTTACAGTCTCGGGAAGCATACGTTAATATGTGTCACATGATTCTCTCAGATGAAAGACAGTATAAGAAACGAAGGAAATCCCACACAGACCTTCTATAAGGAACTTGAAAGTTTGCTTAGAGAGGCATTGAGAAAAGGTGTTCTTGACAAAATAGATTTTGATTGTATGCTTAATAGGTCTTCAACAGTAGCTACCTTTTATGCTCTCCCAAAGGTCCATAAAAATATATCTAACTTGCCTGGCCGCCCCATTGTGTCAGGTAATAACTGCCTCACTGAACAAATTAGCAAATATGTAGATTAATTTATGAGACCCTTTGTGGAAAGCCTTCAAGCATACCTGCGTGATACTATGGATCTCTTAAATAAACTACATGATGTACATATTGGGGAGCATGTATGGCTGGCCAGTCTTGATGTAGAGTCCTTGTATAACAATATAGACCACAAGTTGGGTCTTAATGCCACTGGGTATTACTTACAATCTAGAAGTGTCCATTTGGCGGAACATTCATCTTTTATTTTGGACCTATTGTCATTCATTTTGAATCATAATTATTTTTTGTTCCAGAATAAATATTACCTACAGAAGAGAGGCTGTGCAATGGGGACGGCTTGCGCCCCCTCATATGCAAACCTCTTTCTGGGGTGGTGGGAGGATACAATCGTCTTTGGAGAGGATCTGGCAGTATATACATCTCATGTGATCTTCTGGGGCCGTTTCATAGATGATATTTTTATTCTGTGTGACGGCCCCAGGCATCTGTTTGTGGATTTTGTCGAGCAGTTCAATTCTAATGACATCGGAATGTTTTTTACTCACGAGATACATAAAGACAGTATAAATTTTCTGGATGTGCAGATTCGGAAAAATGATGAGGGTGGTTTGGATACCAGGATTTTTCGCAAACCTACGGCAACCAATTAACTTCTGGAATGGCGTAGTTTTCACCCTAAACCTCTAAAATGGGGTATCCCAAAAGGACAGTTCCTGCAGTGACCCCCTGTCACTGCCACCCATCAATCAGCCCCTAACCTGCCCCTTGCGGGCAATCTGATCACCCACCCACACCATCAGATTGCCCCAGACCTACCCTCAGATCACCTCCAAAGTGCATTGTTTACATCTGTTCTGCCATCTAATCACCCACTGATCACCCATCAATCAGCCCCTGTCACTTCTACCCATCAGATTAGACCCCTATCTGCCCCTAGGGCACCCAATCACCCGCCCACACCCTCAGAACGCCCTCAGACCCCAGCCCTGATCACCTCGCCAGTGCATTGCTTGCATCTATTTCCCCCCTCTAATCACACCTTGAGACACCCATCAATCACCTCCTGTCACCACCTGTCACCCCCTAGCACACCTACCCATCAGATCAGGCCCTAATTTGCCCCGTGTGGGCTCTTGATCACTCGGCCAAACCCTCAGACCCCCCTCAGACCCCCTTCCGATCACCTCCCCAGTGCATTGATTGCATCTATTTTCCCCTCTAACCACCCCCTGAGACACCCATCAATCACCTCCTGTCACCCCCCCTAGCACTCCTATCCATCAGATCAGGCCCAATACAACCTGTCATCTAAGAGGCCACCCTGCTTATGACCGGTTCCACAAAATTTGCCCTCTCATGGACCACATGTCATCAAAATTTGCAGATGCTTATACCCCTGAACAGTCATTTTGAGACATTTGGTTTCCAGACTACTCACGGTTTTGGGCCCGTAAAATGCCAGGGCAGTATAGGAACCCCACAAGTGACCCCATTTTAGAAAAAAGACACCCCAAGGTATTCTGTTAGGTGTATGACAAGTTCATAGAAGATTTTATTTTTTGTCAAGTTAGTAAAAAATGACACTTTGTGAAAAAAACAATAAAAATCAATTTCCGCTAACTGTTGACAAAAAATAAAATCTTCTATGAACTTGTCATACACCTAACAGAATACCTTGGGGTGTCTTTTTTCTAAAATGGGGTCACTTGTGGGGTTCCTATACTGCCCTGGCATTTTAGGGGCCCTAAACCGTGAGGAGTAGTATAGAAAACAAATGCCTAAAAATTACTTGTAAATAGGACGTTGGGCCCCTTAGCGCACCTAGGTTGCAAAAAAGTGTCACACGTGGTATCGCCGTACTCGGGAGAAGTAGTATAATGTGTTTTGTGGTGTATTTTTACACATACCCATGCTGGGTGGGAGAAATCGCTCTGTAAATGGACAATTGTGTTTAAAAAAAAATCAAAAATGAGTCATTTACAGAGATATTTCTCCCACTCAGCATGGTTATATGTAAAAATACACCACAAAACACATTATACTACTTCTCCTGAGTACGGCGATACCACGTGTGACACTTTTTTGCACCCTAACTGCGCTAAGGGGCCCAAAGTCCAATGAGTACCTTAAGGATTTCAAGGGTCATTTTGCGGCATTTGGTTTCAAGACTACTACTCACGGTTAAGGGCCCTTAAAATGCCAGGGCAGTATAGGAACCCCACAAGTGACCCCATTTTAGAAAGAAGACACCCCAAGGTATATGATGAGTTCATAGAAGATTTTATTTTTTGTCACAAGTTAGCGGAAATTGATTTGTATTGTTTTTTTTTTTTTCACAAAGTGTCATTTTCCGCTAACTTGTGACAAAAAAAAATCTTCTATGAACTCACCATACTCCTAACAGAATACCTTGGGGTGTCTTCTTTCTAAAATGGGGTCACTTGTAGGGTTCCTATACTGCCCTGGCATTTTAGGGGCCCTAAACCGTGAGGAGTAGTCTAGAATCCAAATGCCTCAAAATGACCTGTGAATAGGACGTTAGGCCCCTTAAGGCTCTTTCACATTAGGGCAGATTTTCTGCGTTTCAACACAACGGGTAAAGTTTGCGTTACCCAAGGAAAAATGAAAGTCCATAGATTTTCATTTTAGCTTTCACATATAACGCAGCCTTTTTGTGCGTTGCGTTACACTGCACCCAGGTGCAGTTTTTCGGCCGACGCTAGCTTTATGCGTTACAATGTTAGTCAATGTAAAACGCACACTATGCGCGTTTTTAATCCGTTAACGCAGGCAATCAGTTCCAGAATGCAACAGAGGAACAATGTAGAAAGTTGAAAACTAAAAGAAAAGAAAATTACCTGCGTTTTCCTATGTGCTGTAACGCATTGAAAACGCATTAAAAACGCACACTCACTGCAGTGCAACACATATTAAAACGCATACAACAAAACGGATGCTTTGAGCGTTCTCCAACGCAAGCTCTAATGTGAAAGAGCCCTCAGCGCACCTAGGTTGCAAAAAAGTGTCACACATGTGGTATCACTGTACTCAGGAGAAGTATTATAATTTGTTTGGGGGTGTATTTTTATACATACCCATGCTGGGTGGGAGAAATCTCTCTGTAAATGGACAATTGTGTGTAAAAAAAAAAAAAAAATCAAACAATTGTCATTTACAGAGATATTTCTCCCACCCAGCATCTGTATGTGTAAAAATACACCACAAAACACATTATACTTCTTCTCCTGAGTACGGCGGTACCACATGTGTGACACTTTTTTGCACCCTAAGTGCGCTAAGGGGCCCAAAGTCCAATGAGTACCTTTAGGATTTCACAGGTCATTTTGCGACATTTGGTTTCAAGACTATTCCTCACGGTTTAGGGCCCCTAAAATGCCAGGGCAGTATAGGAACCCCACAAATTAACCCATTTTAGAAAGAAGGCACCCAAAGGTATTCCGTTAGGAGAATGGTGAGTTCATAGAAGATTTTATTTTTTGTCACAAGTTAGCGGAAAATGACACTTTGTGAAAAAACACAATTAAAATCAATTTCCGCTAACTTGTGACAAAGAAAAAATCTTCTATTAACTCACCATACTCCTAACGGAATACCTTGGGGTGTCTTCTTTCTAAAATGGGGTCATTTGTGGGGTTCCTATACTGCCCTGGCATTTTAGGGGCCCTAAACCGTGAGGAGTAGTCTTGAAACCAAATGTCGCAAAATGACCTGTGAAATCCTAAAGGTACTCATTGGACTTTGGGCCCCTTAGCGCAGTTAGGGTGCAAAAAAGTGCCACACGTGGTAACGCCGTACTCAGGAGATATAGTATAATGTGTTTTGGGGTGTATTTTTACACATACAGATGCTGAGTGGGAGAAATATCTCTGTAAATAGACAATTGTGTGTAAAAAAAATAAAAAAAAAATTCATTTACGGAGATATTTCTCCCACCCAGCATGGGTATGTGTAAAAATACACCCCAAAACACATTATACTACTTCTCCTGAGTATGGCAATACCACATGTGTGGCACTTTTTTGCAGCCTAACTGCGCTAAGGGGCCCAAAGTCCAATGAGCATCTTTAGGCTTTACAGGGGTGCTTACAATTAGACACCCCCCAAAATGCCAGGACAGTGAACACACCCCACAAATGACCCCATTTTGGAAAGTAGACACTTCAAGGTATTCAGAGAGGAGCATAGTGAGTCCATGGCAGATTTCATTTTTTTTTTTGCCGCAAGTTAGAAGAAATGGAAACTTTTTTTTTTTTGTCACAAAGTGTCATTTTCCGCTAACTTGTGACAAAAAATAAAATCTTCTATGAACTCACCATGCCTCTCACTGAATACTTTGGGATGTCTTCTTTTGAAAATGGGGTCATTTGGGGTTATTTATACTATCCTGGAGTTTTAGCACCTCATGAAACATGACAGGTGGTTAGAAAAGGCAGAGATGCTTCAAAATGGGAAAATTCACTTTTGGCACCATAGTTTGTAAACGCTATAACTTTTACCCAATTCAATAAATATACACTGAATGTTTTTTTTTTTTATCAAAGACATGTAGCAGAATAACTTTCGTGCTCAAATGTATAGGAAATTTAACTTTATTTGAAAAATGTCAGCACAGAAATTTAAAAAAGTAATTTTTTTGACAAAATTCATGTATTTTTTGATGAATATAATAAAAAGTAAAACTCGCAGCAGCAATCACATAGCACCAAAAGAAAGCTGTATTAGTGACAAGAAAAGGAGGTAAAATTCATTTAGGTGGTAGGTTGTATGACCGAGCAATAAACCGTGAAAGCTGCAGTGGTCTGAATGGAAAAAAGGCTCTGGTCCTTAAAGAGACTCTGTAACAAATTGTTCAGCCTTAGTTCTTCTATCCTATAAGTTCCTATGCCTGTTCTAATCTGCTCTGGCTTACTGCAGTCTTTCCTAACTGCACTGTCTCTGTAATAAATCAATGTATCTTTCCTCTGTCCTGTTTGTCGGGCTAAGGCTTGATTGTGTGGAATGTGCAGGGCTGCTTGTGATTGGTAGAAGCGATACACACCCTCTGCAGGCCCCCTGCACACTCTGAATGACTCACACACTATGCTTAGCTGAGCCTATTAGAAGCTGGTTAGTTTGTTTGTAAACACTGCCTAAAACTGTTAATTACAAGCCAGGATTGCAGCAGAGAGTGGCAGAAACAGCACAGAGGGGCACAGGAGAAAATAATGAATAGAATGGTATGCTTTTTATTGTAAGAATATTAGAGTACAGATTCTCTTTAAGGGGCGAAAAGACTGTGGTCCTCAGGTGGTTAAACGTACATACATAAAAGCATAATAAATAAAGTATGCATGTTCTTACCAAAATCATATAATCAAAGATACACTTAATGTAAATACATAAATATAAATGAAATATAATATCGTGAACTTGCATCATATTCCAACAATAGATAAACAATAGACTTGAAGCTCCATAAAGCTTATATTAAACACCTAAATACAGGGGGATTGCCCAATCATACAAACATACATCTGACCAAAGACAGGACACCATAAACCATTACCAGGACACTGTGCAAGAAACAACACCTACAATACAACATACTCACAGAAGGAAAAAAAATACCTTCTGTTTCAAGAAGGCAAATTTCTGTTTTGCCTAGTAATAGATCTGAACACCTTATTCCTTAAAGGAATTATCAGGCAAAAAAAAAAAATATATATATTCACTACGCATTGCGTTCCTTTTTGTACGCATTCCCGCTGGTGCAGGAACATTAACACATACATTATTACTCATCAGTGGTTCAATACGTAAAAATGTACGCATTAAACCACTAACACATAAAAAAATGTGTGTTAATGTTCCTGCACCAGCGGGAATGCGTAAAAATGTATGCAATGCGACCCGCCGACCCCGAGGTCGGCAAAAACAAAACTAGCTGGCGGCGGGGGACTGGAGCAGCAGTAAATGACTACGAGGGCACAGGATGGCTGCATGGGGCTGGTAGAAGCCCCAGGTAAGAAGCCTTTTTTTTTTTTGCCTGATAACTCCTTTTAAAGGACTACTGTAGGGGGGTAGGGGGAAAAAGAGCTGAACTTACCTGGGGCTTCCAATGGTCCGTTTATATCTTTGAAAAGGACTAAGTATATTGTAATGCAATCTCAAATAGGCAAAAAGTCTCTGAAAAAACTTTATTGACACATATACAAAAGTAGAAAAAATGGTTCTTCAATATCACAAATTGTAGGTCTTAAAAGCACATTGGTTGGTTTGAAACAACAATTGGTTGTAGCTTTATGGGTATTTTAAACTTCAAGGCAACGACACATGCTCGTTTCGGGCTTTTGTGTAGAGTTATATGCGCCCTTCATCAGGCCGTGTTACCCAGTTCTACAAATAAAAACAATGCATAACGACATGTTAAAATCATGAGTGATAATTCATCAATTGCGAACAATAAGATTTGTCGCAAGAAGGACAGAAACCACCACCAAGTGAAATTGTTGGCATGTTTGACCTGGTTCAATCTAAGAACCTACATGCCTCAGAAATTCCAAAAGAGTGAAGTATATGATATGAAGGAAAGAAAAATAGAACCAAAACTCGCAAAGATCAAAAAAAATCAAAAAGTGTGTCAAGATAGAGGAAGAAACCAAAGAAGAAGGAACCCTTAGTGAAAATCTGTGGGGCCGCCTTATGTGAACCAGTGAATATCGGTTCACACAATCACAGACTGGGCCACACAGAGAACAAACTAAAAGAAAATTTTAATATAAGACTCAAACAAGTGGTGAGAAGCAAGAATAGTGGAAGACATGATCATCAGCAAACCTGTATCGCTCAACCAGGAAAAAAGACCAATCAGGCGAAGAGCCAAAAAATGGGGGGCATCTGAGCCGACCAGATGCACTAGACCTAAAATAGCAAAAAGACTTGAATATAACCTCCCCGAACAAAGGGGGGATGAACAGTACTCAGGCATATATAGACACAGGGGGCTGCCTCCCACACAGCAACTGAGGATATCCATGAAGATTCAGTAATCCAAATGGTTAATTATACAGAAACCCGTATAGTTCCCAGCTAAAGTACATAAATAGCAACCTCTAGAGACCCTCTGTCCTGGAACTATATAGTCTTGATTGCAACTACAGCTACAAACCTCTAAAAGGAGTATATTAAAGGTATACATCACATAGCAGTGCCTAAAATAATGCCCTGTAGAAAGCATAAAACTGGAGCAATAAGGCACATGGTGTAACAAGGAAAATGACAAAAAACGCTAAATACAGAGAGCGTTTGGCTAAGGATAATATAAGGAGGAAATAGGGGTAGGCATAGGTGCAACTGTATCAATAAGAAAGGGGAACTTCAAAAAAGGAAAATATTTCAGACCTATAAGCGAGTCTTACCTTCCCAATAGCTGCAATGAAAAACTGCTGAGCGGGGATCCCATCAACAATGGCGTGAGATGCCGTTTAAATAGCCCAATAGGCAGTGTTGACCTAAAGCTACCAGCCAATCCGAGGCCTCACAAGCCCCGAGCCGCCCTGGAACACGTGGCATCCGGACACGGAATCCGGAATAAGCAGAGCGCATCTCCTAATTTGCGGAGAGCAGAAGGAAGGACCCGCCCGCTGGAAGTGACGTCTGGCGTCACGTGAGCCAGGAAGTAAACACTGCGTGATGCACAACTTATGACCACGCTGGAGCGCAGGAGAAGGTATGTATCTAGAGGGGTGGCCAGTACGAGTGAGTGACAGCTCGCAACCACGCTGGAGCGCATGGAGAGGTATATATAAATTAGAGGCACATTTAATACTATCTAGGCTAGGAAAAAAAAACTTACATACAAATTAGTAACCCCTAAATGAATAATCACACAGTGTATGATCCTAATAATTATTAAAGAGGGTCCCCACTCAGGAACAAAAGCGAAAAAAGCTTATAGGAAAAGCAAAAAGATTCTTAAAGGGACAGATTTGCATTTATTACCATTACAGGTGGGAGCATTTTTGGGAGACATAATATAAATTGCTATGCTGAAGGCAACCCCACTATAAGGAAAAAATGTACCAATTGCCTGGGCACCAAGAAGAATACAAAAGGATGGCATGTAACCTGGTATGAGCCACACAGTAACGACGATGACCATAGGTACCCGATCCACCACATAAGTCCATAGGCAGAACAATCCCATAGGAAACAAAAAGAGAAGAAACAATATCTTTTAGAGAATAAAAGGGCCAACCAAAAAAATTTTTTTTTTAACTACAATGGTCTATATTCTGCATTGAGTCCTGCCGGGATTAGCGTCTGTAAAAATCTAATCCAACGAGCTTCTTTATGTAATAAGATTGATTCTCTATTGCCACCCCTTCTTGGGGGAGGAACTATGTCCAAGACACAGAATCTTAATTGATTCGCTGAGTGGCCCATCGAAACAAAATGCTGGGCCACTGGGGAATCAATCTGTGACGGATCAAGCTTACGTCTCAGAGCTACATTAATTCTGGATCTGTGCTCAATGATACGTTCCTTCACGGCTCTAGTGGTTTCCCCCACGTACAACTTGCCACACGGGCATTTAATGCCATACACTACATACTCAGTGTCACATGTGGCATAATGAGAAAATTTAATGGGAAAACCTTTCATGGGGTCATTTAAACTGTTACCTTTCAGTACCAATTGGCAACATGTACAATGTAAGCACGGGAACATACCCTTACGCACAGGTGCCAGATGTCTCTGAGTTGTCTTTTTACAAGACCCCAAATTGGCCCTGATCAAATGATCCCTAATAGACTGCGCCCTCTTATAGGCCACCATAGGTGCCTGTTTGAAGGCCGGAATTTCTGTGCTAATAGATCTCAGGATCGGCCAGTGCCGCTTGACCACATCTGTAACCTTAGATGACAATGTGCTAAAAGATGTAGCTAAGATCATACGTTCCTGATTTTTGTTACCCATATTTTTCTGAGATTTTTTTAAAAGGTCACTCCGCTCGTGTTTCATGATGTTTCGCTTAATACGCTCAACAAGTTTTTTGGGATAATGTCTATCCATAAATTTGGATGTCATACTTGACATACGTTTATCAACCTGCTGTTCATCACTGACGATGCGGCGTACTCGCATGAGCTGTGACTTGGGTAGTGACTCACGTAGGGATTTTGGATGAAAGCTATGAAAATCCAGAAGGGTGTTGCGATCTGTCGGCTTAGAGAATAGGTCAAATGACAAAAGCCGGCCCCGCTTACACACATCAACATCGAGAAACGCAATGTGTGACACATCCACGTTATAAGTGAACTTTAAAGCAGTGGAGGCACACTGTAGCTCCTCATAGAAGAGGTCAAAGGAGGACCGGGGCCCCGCCCAGACCACGAAAATATCGTCAATGTATCTACGCCAAATACAGGCGTATTTCTTAAAAAGGTCATTACGGTACACCCAGTCCTCCTCGAACCTCTCTACAAACAGGTTTGCATATACAGGAGCTACATTGGAGCCCATCGAGGACCCCCTTTGTTGGAGATAAAAGGTATCTTGGAACAAGAAAAAGTTCCTTTCCAGTACCAATTCTAAAAGGGACATGATGAACTCAACCTGCAGTCCACTTACGGCAAGATCACCCAACAGGGATTGTCGTACGGCTGCCTTCCCTTCACTGTGTGGAATGCAGGTATAGAGTGACTCAATGTCCAAAGTAATAAGCAAACAATTATCATGGGGTAACACCAACTCACTCGTCTGGTTAATAAAGTCCGATGTGTCCCTGATGTATGATTTCTGATTGAGCATATACTTCCTAAGTACCTTATCAAGAAAAATGGCGGTGTGGCTAAAAACTGAGTCACACCCAGCCACAATAGGTCTCCCTGGTGGGTTATCAAGTCTTTTGTGAATCTTGGGCAAGCAATAAATGACCGGTGTCACTGGTTTGTCATTATAGAGATATTCAAAAAGTTTCTGGTCAATAACATTGCTGTCCAATGCATCACACAAGACATCTTTTAGCTCTCTCAGAAATAAACATGTTGGGTCCGCATCTAACTTCCTATAAACGCCTTCATCACTGAGCTGTCGCAAGATCTCTGTAATATAATCATCCTTATTTAGTAAAACTACAGCCCCACCCTTATCAGCCGGTTTCACCACGATAAGTGGATTTTTCTTAAGATCAAATAGAGCTCTCTTTTCTGCTCTACTCAAGTTATGTTTAACACGGGGCGCATGCCCTCTTTTAAATTCTGCTTCTAACATGGCAATGTCCCGTTTAACAGACTTAATGTAGGCCTCTACATGTTCATTACCTTCAGGCGCTCTGTTACCTGTAGGAGAAAAGAGGTTAAGCTCCTTAGCATCATATAAAGCTGTATTCAATGTACTTTTTGGAACAATGGGCTGTTTAGAAAAGAAGCTTTTCCATCTCAATTGATTAAAAAACTTTTCAAATTCAATATCCAGGGTGAAAAAATCAGGGGTAGCAGTTGGACTAAAAGAGAGTCCCTTCGATAGCACCGACAATTCCTCAAGGGACAATTGATGGGCAGAGATGTTAATAACTGGTGAGAGATCAGACTTCCTAGTTGGTAGCTCAGTGGTTACATACGGTCTCGAAAAAAGTATTCTCGTCTCGGCGTTTGTTTCTGTTGTCGCCTCTTGGGGGCCCGGGTAGATGAAGGCCCTGTGGCTCCTAAAAAAGAGGATGATTCCGACACAGAGGAGCCAGTGGACGGTGCTGGAGAATTCGGAGGTTCGGATCCCTGTCTGGGAAATCTGCGCCTCGGTTTTCGTGGGCCCCTGCCCCCTCCTGGGGTTGCGGGGACATTTTGTTGTTGCCATCTATAGACGTAGCCCGATGTGTAGTCCCAGCAGTCTCTCTAAAACTTGTCTTTTTTATTTTGTAAAGATTCCTTTTTATATTTTTCTAGCGCATCATCTAGCAATGCTATTTTAAGATCGTAAGCGTCTCTATTAGATTTTTCACAGAGTTTCTTCCGGATTTCCGCCGCCTCAGATTTAAAACCAGGAAGTTTCTTATAGATCCATTCAACATATAACAGGACGTCTGCAGGGGACCATTAGATGCCTTGGGTAAGTTCAACTGGTTTTCCACCCCCCCCCCCTCCCCCCTCTACAACTAATTCTTCAAGCTAATCATTAACCCAAAAGGGTCTACATAATAATTCTGATCCTTAAAGAGACTCTGTAACAAAATGTTCATCCTTATTTCTTCTATCCTATAAGTTCCTATGCCTGTTCTCATGTGGTCTGGCTTACTGCATCCTTTCCTACTTGCACAGTGGCTGTATTATCTCTGTTATATGATCTAATCTTCTCTCCTCTGTCGGGCTGGAATGTGCAGGGCTGCTTGTGATTGGATATAAACATACACACCCTCTCCAGGCCCCCTGCAGGCTCTGTGTGACTCACACACTCTGCTTATATGAGCCTATCACAAGCTGGTTAGTTTGTTTGTAAACACTGCCTAAAACTGGCAATTGCAAGCCAGGTTTGCAGCAGAGAGTGGCAGTAACAGCACAGAGGGGCCCAGGAGAACATAATGAATAGAATGATATGCTTTTTGTTGTAAGAAATTTAGAGTACAGATTCTCTTTAAAGCAAACATAAAGCGAAAATAAATTTATAAGATACGGAATTGTATGTGTAGTAAAGCTAAGTAATAGAGCATTAGTATCAAAAAAAAAAAGTCTCATTGTTCTGCTTTACAGGAAGAGTTGAAAAAGAAACTTCCATTATCTATGCAAAACAGCTTCTCAGCTGTTTGACACGTTGTATTCAAATATAGTCCTGTTTTCTGAAGCACTTAAAGGGAACCTAACCTGAGAAGGATATGGAATTTTCCTTTTAAAATCATTCCAGTTGCCTGAATCTCCTGCTAATCCTATGCCTCTAATACTTTTTAACTACAGCCCCTCAACAAGCATGCAGATCAGGTGCTCTGACTGAAGTCAGACTGGATTAGTTGCATGCTTGTTTCAGGTGTGTGATTCAGCCTCTACTGCAGCCAAAGAGATCAGCCAGACCGACAAGCAACTGGAATTGTTTAAAGGGAACCATCCATATCCCTCTCAGTTAAGGTTCCTTTTAAAGAGTAACTGTCAGGCTGCAGAAGCTAATTTAAACCTCTATTCTCCTGTGTTAAACAGTTTAGACAGAAGCCAAAAGACATTACTAAAGATAAAAATCTCTCTTACATTTAATGTGTTCTTATCACCAAAGCTAAGCTCCTAAGCAGGACGCAAGCCGCATTCCATACTGCAAAGCATTCTGGGGCCCTCCCCTCGGCTGCTAAGGAGAAGACGGGATCAAGTTTCAGCAGCTTCTAAACTCACAGCACAGATAAATCTCCGGGAAGATTACTCTGCAGGAGTCCGCTATTGTTCCTAGCCACATGGCTCATTAATATTCACTGCACACTGTGTTATTCTGTACGAGCTGTTCTGTGATCAGAAGCAGGCAGGACATGACGACACATTTGGCTTCACAAACATGGAACCTGCCATGGGCTGTCAGGAGCATCATTCTCTGCATATACTATATACAAATTCTGTGAAATCCAAACGTGGACAGTGAAATGCATATGTAATGTAAGTACAGCCAATCTTTAGCTACTGATATATGTGTTTATTTTCTCTGAGACCTTATACCTAACAGCTCCTCTTTAAACAACCAAGAAACAGTAAGAGACAGCTTGAGATAAGGATTCACTGCAGGAAAGTTCAAAGGGTCATTATTTTTGCTTTGCTTTATAGCTTAACAAACTGTGGTTTTAAAACTGCAACTGTGACAGTATGATGCAATGTTATATTGGAAAAAAAAAGTTATAACTGCAAATACAATTATAAGACAGTTTTCTAGTAGGAAACGTTTTTTTGCTACTAATGTTCTATTCACTATCAGTACTACACATACAGTTCATTATATCATAACTTTGAAGTGAGAGGGAAATGCAGGCTTCCATATTTATTTTCTTTAAGCCTGGTTTTACAATTCAGTGACATACTCCCTGAATGAAGTACTGCTGAAGAGAATTCCCATCAGCCTGCACATGCGTGCCGCATTGCCCCGCGCTCCATTGTGTACACTTACCACATCACCAAAGGCTTGCATTACTGCATAATCCATGCGTTAGGCACGGATTATGCAGTAACACTCTGTTAACTTTGCATAGGGATTGCAGCATTTTCATCACTTCTGTCAAATCGTGTTAATTATGAAAGACTCCATGGACTTTCATTTACTTAGCAACCTCTTGCAGTAAAATTGCTTAACGCAACTTTACCGCAGTGTAAAAGGGGCCTGAAGCAATACCAGTTGCCTGATGCTCCTGCTGATCCTTCGTCTCTAATGATTTTAACCATAGACCCTGAACAAGCATGCAGCAGATCAGGTGTTTCTGACATTTTTGTCAAATTTGAAAAGATTAGCTGCATGCTTGTTTCTGGTGTGATTCAGACACTGCTGTAGCCAAATGGATCAGCAGGGCTACCATGCCACTGGTATTGTTTAACAGGAAATAAATATGGCAGCTTCTATATCCCTCTCTCTTAAGGTTCTCTTTATATACCAGTAACCCAAAGCAATATACAACAGCACTATACCACACTATACAACATAAATATACTTTACATATACAAATAGCTGGATTCTTTCAAGGACGAGGAAGTGATCAACATTACTCCGTCCTTCATGAAGCATACTTTTCTCTTTGTCTATTAATAGTTATTATCCCAGAAGCTGCTCACAACTTCTCAATTGAGCCTTCTCTCGTCATTTCAAGAGCTCCACAGATACCTGGGGGGAAAAAAATGGCTTCTCACACCAGGATAATTTGCCTGATGTATTTGTATGTATAATGGTAGAGACAGGGTATATTCATTTAACAGAAAACATTCAACCAATGATCTAATGACAAATGTTGATTAGTCATGAATTAACAAACCAATGAAAAACGAGGCTGCAAGGTGGCATAATCTGTTTCATAACTTACTAGTGAGAGTTAATAAACCCTATTAACTCTCACTAGTAAGTTATGAAACAGATTATGCCACCTTGCAGCCTCGTTTTTCATTGGTTGCATCAGCAAAGTTTTGGTACCAAGTTTCTGGACGCAATGACCTGGTCGATGCCTATTGTTAAAAAAAAAAAAAAAAACAACCTTGTATAAATTCCAGCTCCGCACCAAGCAAGAGAAATAGATTCCAAAGCATGTTTTACTAAATTCTTGAAAAATAAGACTTTGCGCGCAGCTCCCATTAAGCCCTATGGGACTTTGCGTGCGCGTTTGCGCGCAGGAGCTTTGCGCGTATTACAGCACAAAGCGGTGATAACTTTGCTAGTGCAAAGGTTATCACGCCTAAAGTCTTTTAGGCGTGATAACTGAGTTATCTCCGCTTTGTGAATCAGGCCCCATGTATGCTGAGAGGTACTACCTTATAGGGAAGATACCCAAATATTTTCGACCCAATGACAAATTCATTTTTGCACACCATGTTTTTGATATAGTGTATTTTGTTACAGTAGTATACATCTTTAAAGTATTTTTTATATAATTTTTATCTCACAGGAAAATTTGTGTATTGACGTCAAAATTGAATAACAAATCAGACAACAAAGTATACATAATCACAGTGATCATGGGCATTGTGGGAAAATAACTTTAGGCTAATTGTAATAATAGGAATAATATAGCTATGATCCATTATGATAAACAAACACACATTTCTCATATATATACACAACTTACAACAGTTCTTAGACGTTTCCCTACGTGAAGAGTTGTCCTTTAATAAAACTTAGCATGAATTCCTAGAGAACCTAGTTTTATTTATCTAATAACCTAAAAAAAAAAAAAAAAAAACTTACGTGGTGCATCAGATCTGTATCCATTACATTGCAAAATCTAATATTTCCCCATATAGAACATAATTTTATCATAAGGTTAAAGACAATAATCCAGTATCCAATATTCTGTAGACTAGTCCCTCATAATTTCCTGATATTGATCCATAGTTTTATAAAGAATCCAAGACATCCACACCGATTTATATTTATCCACTTCGTGCCAATATGGTTTCTTGCAATTGAACTACTTCTTAATATAGGGTACTGAACCTGATTTCCAATAGATAGGAATCAGACCCTTTGCTGCATTTAACATAAATGGGATAACTGAAGCCCTGTATTTTCTCATAGAAATTGGAGCAAAGTGAAACAAAAATTGCCAAGGGTTCCAGACTAGCTCAATACCCGTCACCTCCTTGATAAACCTCTCCCACCTTTTTCCAAAAAGGGGTAAGCACCGGACATTCCCAAAATATATACAGCAATGACCCCCTCCCCCAACAGCCTCTCCAACACTCCACTCCCTGGGAATCATAAATCCTAGATAGGAATACTGGGGTCCTATACCACCTTGTTAACAATTTATAACATCCTTCCTGTATATGAGTACTAATTGATGTGGCATGTTCTAGAGACAAGACCCTAGTCTCCTGAGCTACCGTCAAAGTGAATTCAGTATCCCTCTCCCATTCCCTCAGATACAGTTCTACATCTCCCTAATTCTTCCGTGAAGACCTTATACAAATAAGATATCAGGTGGGCGGGTTTCAAATTCATAAATAAACAATTTCTCCCATTCTGTCATATCATGCTAGCATTTTTTCCACCTGCACCCAACCTTTCTGATCCCCATTATGTTTCCAATCTACAATTCTCTTTAGAGCTACAGCTTTTTAATATACGTTAAAGAGAATCTGTACTCTGAAATTCTTACAATAAAAAGCATACCATTCTATTCATTATGTGCTCCTGGTCCCCTCTGTGCTGTTTCTGCCATTCTCTGCTGCAAACCTGGCTTGTAATTGCCAGTTTTAGGCAGTGTTTACAAACAAACTAACCAGCTTCTAATAGGCTCAGCTAAGCAGAGTGTGTTAGTCACACAGAGCCTGCAGGGGGTGTGTACAGCTTCTAGCTAATCACAAGCAGCCCTGCACATTCCAGTCTGACTGCCTCAGCCTGACTGTGCCGACTATAGAGAGAAGATTAGATCATATAACAGAGATAACACAGCTACTGTGCAATTAGGAAAAGCTGCAGTAAGCCAGACCACATTAGAAAAGGCATAGGAACTTATAGCATAGAAGAAATAAAGATAAACAATTTGTTACAGAGTCTCTTTAAAGTTTGGGACCCCTAACCCACTGTTTTGCCCCAGAAAATACGTTTTTTAAACCCTCTAACTTTGCTCACCATTCAAAGATGGGAATAAACAAAATTGCTGCAAAACATGTATATTCAACTCAAATACATAGTTTATTTAGTCCTACAATCCTGTTACAATATTATCTAAGCATGCAGAATCATAGTTAGAGTAATTAGAAGGATGCATCGACAATGCTTTACCAGTTGTTGTAGCATTACCCAGCGAGAATCGGGGGACCTCAGCGATATCGAAGGGGAAAACACTTACAACACACAAACAGCCCGTCTGCTGGTCTTCTGGAAAGTCCCAAAATCAAAGTGTTTTTCCCTGCCTTAAATAGACAGAATCATCATAGCAGTATAGCGCAAGCACATAAGCAACTGATCAGAACATGTTCCTATTCTGCACAAGCGCAGAAAGAACACGCGTTGCCATTTCAGCGCATGATCAGAACATGTTCCTATTCCGCTTAAGCGCAGAAAGAACACGTTGGCATTTCAGCGCATGATCAGAACACTTTCTTATTCTGCACAAGGGCAGGAAGAAAATGTTGTCACATGGACAACGAATGTAAGAAAATGTAAGAAATGTATCAAAATGTAACTTGTTGCATAGCAATTCAAGAACTTTTTTTATGAACAATAGCAAGTTCTCCAGTTGCTGTGATGAACGATAATGACCCATTCAGAACCAGGCAGAATATAATACACATACATGAACTATAATATAACATATATATGTAAACAGTAATCTACATTCCCATACATTCAAGACAGTTATGTCACATATGTATCATACCTGCCTCTTTGTTTTGATCTCACCATGGTGCTGTATAACAATCTAATGGTGCCCCAGTGTTCTCCCCAGGATTTTTTTCCAGCTGGAAGGCATGAAAGAGTAGCCGGGTGAGGTGTGACAGGGGAATGCAGGACCAGTGCAATTCTGCTTACAGCATAGAAGGAGCATGAGGAGACGAGCCGATGTATCTTGTAGGTACACGCAATGCAATTTTCTGACAGATTTACTGTCAGATCGACTATTTCCAACATGTTGAATCTGATTTTTAATCGATTTTCCGTTCACTTCTATGGGAAACCAGAAATTTGATCAGAAATCAGATTGGACGTGTTAGAAATAGCCGATCTGACGGTAAATCTGTCAGAAAATTGCATCGTGTGTACCTAGCATTAGGGAGAAAATGTTTCAGATTATGGTGCTCCGGTTCCCCCAGCGACATGATTGACGGCAAATATTAGATTGTAAGATCTTCTGAGTACAGTTATGCTGGGGATACACGGTACGTTTCTGTACCATGTATCGAGCCGCTGTTGCGCCCAGCTGATAATTTCCGACAGGTCCGATGACCCGCCGAATCGATTCCCCGCTCGATCCCCGCGGGCGAACAATAGCGGGGAGTCGAGCGGAAGATGAGGAAGAGCCCGCAGGGACGAGCGGGAATCGATCTGGACGGTGGCGGGGACGCGGCGGGGGTCGATCCGGCTGCTAATCGAGCTTCCGGGTCGACCCGTGTATTCCCAGCATAAGTGACATTACGGTAGGGATTCGATTGTAAGGTCCTCTGTGGATAGTTAGTGACATCACAACAGGGATTAAATTGTAAACTCCTCTGTGGATAGTTATGCCTGGTATACACCATGAGATGTTCTGGCAGATTTACTGTCAATTATTTCCAACATGCCCAATTTTACATAGAATTGAATGAAAAATCAATTGGAAATCAGATGAAATAATCGATCTGGCAGTAAATCTGCCAGAAAATCTCATTGGGTGTACCAATCATTAGGGACACGACGGCAGCGATTAGATTGTAAAATCGTTTGTGGATAGTGTCATCACAGCAGGGATTAGATGGTAAACTCCTCCGTGGATAGTTAGTGATATCACGCAGGGATTAGACTGTAAAATCCTTCCTGAATAGTAAGTGGCATGAAGGCATGAATTAGATTGTAAGCTCTTCTGTGGATAGATAGTGACATGAAGGCAGGAATTAGATTGTATGCTCACCTGTGGATAGTAACATGATGGCAGGGGTAATTCAATTAAATAAAGGTATTGATCCAAAATAGGCAGCAAAAAACTGGATTAATTAAAATAAAAAAAAACACACACAGCCCCCACCTACTGTATATTATCTCAGATGATCACCTGCACACTGAAATCAGGCTAACAAAGCCTTGTGACATGACAAGCAGAGTCCCCTCTGTATGCAGCTGGCCAGTGTCCTGTCTGAGAGACGCTGAGATCCACACACACCAGGTCATCTTGAGGAGTGATTAGAGGGAGGGAGGTAGGGTGTGAATCCACACTGCTAGCACAGCCTCTCAGTAAATTAAAATAAATTCCTAACATTCCAGCCAGGCAGACTTTGCATTAAGCCAACCTGTATTTGTAGCTGCTGCTTCTCTCTGACTGGCTGCTCATGCACAAACCCTGGCTCCCTCCATGATCTATCATTTGCCGCCAGCTGCCTCCACGTGCGTCACCATGACGTCACAACATCACTGGATAAGCCAGTCCCCGAGCCATGCTATTGGATGGCTGGGCACCTCTGGTTTGCTTGTGAGCGGAGCGAGCGATTGGCTGTACCATTACGCAAGCATGTTTTCAAAATAGGGAGGCCTGGCAGCTCTACAAGTTGCTCCGGAGCCTGGAGAAAGAATGCCGGTGTGGCATCCGTAATAGACGAGCCCCTCCAGCCTGCCCGTGGCCACCAACTGCTGCTAGCCTGCCTATCTGCATACTTATGCAGGCTATAGTCGGAGGTAGAGATGAGGGGAGGGAGAAGACTGACTAGGAGGGGAAAAGGGTGCATGCAGACTGCAGCTGTGTCGGCATGATGTATGATCGGTCGGACGCTTCGGCTTTGGCTGTTTTTTTTCTACCTAGGTGGGCCAATGACAACAGCCGGGTGGGGTTTAAAAACAGCCGGGCGGCCCGCCCACTTAATTGTCCCTAGGGAGAACACTAGTGGCCAAACATGGTACAATTTTTTCATTTTTTTCGATTAGATAAATTTGTTTGATTATCCAGTTAGATCGGAAAGATCGCATAGTTGCTTTCGAGGTACCGTACCGTATACGTTCAATTAGGCCGAAAATCCGGGGTAAATGATCGAATATGCTGAAAATTCAAATTGAGAAAAAAGATCGATATAAAAAATAAAGTATTCGATCTAATGGTTTATTCGATCGGAAGTGACTTTTTTTTTCAAAACGGAATCTCTTTTTCAGCTCAAGCTGTATTTTACCTCAGATAGTTAATCCAGACGTCAGTTTTAGCTGCAAGCGTCCATTGAGCTGTATTCTTCATGTTAATTGCTCAAATTTATTGATTCTGAAGTTATTATTACCTCAGAACCATTATATAGCTGTGATTTACCTCAAAAAAAATTTGGCGTCGTGTTGAGGGAATTTTTTTCCCTAGAGCAAGTACAAATGGCTCTATTGAGTAAAAGAAAGAAAGAAGACCAGAATTGCTTTTGTATTGTATCTATGGACTCTCCTTGATGAGGAAAAGCCAAAAAGGAAGTGGTGCAAAAATTGGCTACTAGAAAAAAGAGAAATATCCTAATGTGTCACTGCTAAGAGAATTAAAGGAGAATAATCCAGAGGATTTTCATAATTATTTGCAAATGAATAATTTAACTTTTCAGTTGTTGTTGCAGAAGATTAAACCGATAATTGATAAAATAAAATAAAAAGAAAAACACATAGTGAGAGCCATGCATCATGCCTAAACTTTTAATTGAGTCATAGCCCATGGGCAATACTGGTCAGTGTATGCCACAGTGTAACCCATTGCTCTGCAAACTTGTCTCTCCAGCTGCTAAGAAACTACAAGTCTAACAATGCATTTGCCTATATGAATCATGAGTGTGGCAGTCAGACTCCTGCAATGCATTGTGGGAATAATAGATCATTAACAGCTGGAGAGTCAAGTTTGCAGTTCACTGTTGTAACCAAATTTGAACTACAACCAGGTTTACAAGTCCCTACATGTCAACTCTGACCTGGGGCGCTGACTGAGTAGAACTCCAACTGTTGCCCGTTTGAGCAAAAGGACAGGAAAAGTATTGAGTCAGAGCCACAGGCCAGAAAAAAATATTGTAAGACATGCAGCAAGGAAAAGGTTTCAGTCATAGCCCATGGGCAATACTGGTCAGTGTATGCCACTATACAGTATGGCCCATTGCTGTGACTCTATTTGATCATAAACAAGATCATACCTGAGACACTGAGACAGTACAAGTCCAGTTGCTGCGGTGAACACAATATCAAACATTACCCTACCTGTCTTTCTGATATATATATATATTTCACTTCTCAAATATCTGTGTGTCTCCTATATGATATATTTAAAGAGAACCCGAGGTGGGTTTAAAGAATATTATCTGCATACAGAGGCTGGATCTGCCTATACAGCCCAGCCTCTGTTGCTATCCCAAACCCCCCTAAGGTCCCCCTGCACTCTGCAATCCCTCATAAATCACAGCCACGCTGCTGACAAACAGCTTGTCAGAGCTGGCTGTGTTTATCTCTATAGTGTCAGTCTGCTGCTCTCCCCGCCTCCTGCAGAACTCCAGTCCCCGCCTGCATCCCTTCCCTCCCTGCTCATTGGAGGGAAGGGTCAGGGGCAGGGACCGGAGCTATGCAGGAGACGGGGGAGCAGCTGAGACTGACACTACAGATGTAAACACAGCCTCCCAGCATGGCTGTGATTTATGAGGGATTGCAGAGTGCAGGGGGACCTTAGTGGGGTTTGGGATAGCAACAGAGGCTGGGCTGTATAGGCAGATCCAGCCTCTGTATGCAGATAGCATTCTCTAAACACACCTCGGGTTCTCTTTAACTGCCATTTTTTATCGTAGCAACCAACAATTTATACAGGAAAATCATGACAATTAACAACGTTACCCAAACTTTCACATCCCACTATATATATATATATATATATATATATATATATATATATATATATATATATATATATATATATATATATATATATATATATATATATATATATATATATAATCTCGTATAAGACGCTCTTTTTTTCCCCCCAAAAAATGGGGTGACGCGTCATTACAAGCCGGCACTAGAGGAAGCCACCCACAGAAGCCGGAAGTCTTCAATCGCCGCGGGCAAGATGGAGGAGGTAAGCTGCTGCCGCTGCTGACACGGTGGGGGTACCCGGCGACACAGGAGGGGGTAGAGGCAAGCGGCAGCGGGTGATTAGTTGGCCGCAGCGGGACACAGATGGGGTGACAGCAGGACACTGGCGGCAGACAACGGGACACAGATGGGGTGACAGCAGGACACTGGGGGCAGACAACGGGACACAGATGGGGGTGACAGCAGGACACTGGGGGTAGACAATGGGACACAGATAGGGGTGACAGCAGGACACTGGGGGCAGACAACTGGACACAGATGGAGGTGACAGCGGACACATGGGGGTGACAGCAGCACACTTGGGGCAGACAGCAGGACACTGGGGGCAGACAGCAGGGCACCTGGGGGCAGACAGCAGGACACTTGGGGATGACAGGAGGACACATGGGGACACAGAAGGACACCATTTGGGGTAGGTTATGTACAAGATGCTCCTGAAATATGGATGCACCAGGTTAAGGTTTTTTTTTCCTTGGTTTTTGGCCTCTAAACCTAGGTGCGTCTTATATTCCGCACACTGCATGCATTTGCGATTCTGATTCCGCTTTTTAATCGGTTTTTACATCCGATTCAGATTTTTAATCTTTACTGCATGCTGCGTTTTCTGATCCGTTTTTCTGTTGAATGTACTCAGGGAAAATCGGAATTGAAAATCGGAAACGGAATCTGAATAGAAATACGGATTTTCAGTGTGCAAGGAGCCTCATACGGCGAAAAATACGGTACATACATACATACTTACTTACTTACATACATACATACATACAATACATCACCATAGTTACATAGTTATTTTGGTTGAAAAAAAGACGTACGTCCATCGAGTTAAACCAGAGAACAAAGTACAACACCAGCCTGCTCCCTCACATATCCCTGTTGATCCAGAGGAAGGCGAAAAACCCTTACAAGGCATGGTCCAATTAGCCCCAAAAGGGGAAAAAATGCTTCCTGACTGCAGATGGCAATAAGATAAAATCCCTGGATCAACATCATGAGGCATTACCTAGTAATTGTAGCCATGGATGTCTTTCAACGCAAGGAAAGCATCTAATCCCCTTTAAATGCAGGTATAGAGTTTGCCATAACTACTTCCTGTGGCAATGCATTCCACATCTTAATCACTCTTACTGTAAAGAACCCTTTCCTAAATGGCTAAAACGTTTTTCCTCGATGCGCAGATCATGTCCTCTAGTCCTTTGAGAAGGACGAGGGACAAAAAGCTATTAAATTGCCACTTAGCTAAAACTATCCATCATAATATTCAACTACTTAAAAAAAAATAACACACCTATAAAACAAAAATTTAATAATAAACACACTTCACAAACAAAATAAAAACAATTCTATTAAACTACCCGTATATTCCGGCGTATAAGATGGCTGGGCATATAAGACTATCCCCCAACTTTTTCAGTTAAAGAGTAACTGTCAGGCTGCAGAAGCTAATTTAAACCTCTATTCTCCTGTGTTAAACAGTTTAGAAGGAAGCTCAAAAGCCATTAGTGAAGATAAAAATCTCAGTTACCTTTGATGTGTGCTTATCAGCAAGTCTGTTATAGACCCATAAAGACGCAAGCCGCATACTAAACTGCAAAGCATTCTGGGGCCCTCCCCTCGGCTGCTAATGAGACGTTACAGAAGCTTGTAATCAGTCCAGCGTGTAACACTGATAAATCTCGGGGCAGAGTACTCTGCAGGAGTCAGCTATTGTTCCTAGCCACATGGCTCATTAATATTCACTGCACACTGTGTTGTTCAAGTAGGAGCTTATCTGTGATCAGGAAGCAGGCAGGACATGACGACACATTTGACAGAAAAACATGGAGCCTGCCATGAGCTGTCAGGAGCATCTATCTCTGCATATACTATATACAAATTCTGTGAAATCCAAACGTGGACAGTGAAATGCATATGTAATGTAAGTACAGCCAATCTTTAGCTACTGATATATGTGTTTATTTTCTCTGAGACCTTATACCTAACAGCTCCTCTTTAAATATAGAGTTTAGGATACACTCACTATATAAGACTACCCCTCTTCTAACACACACCAAATAAATCCTATACTGGTGCTATGTATGAACAGATACTGGTGCTGTACTATATGTGGTACCCAGTATATAACTCTATACAGTTACTTTATTAGTAGGGATCTCAGTTTCTGGAAAAAGGTCTTATGGTGGCCATACATGGTACAATTTTTTTCATCCAATCTTACCAATTCTATGTAGTATAAGGGAGCTGCCTAAATTATCCTTTCGGTATATTCACTTAATTTACCCTTATACTACATAGAAATAGTAAGATTGTATGAATAAATAGTACCATGTATGGCCACCATTAGGGAGAGGGATGGGTATCATCGACATTGGAAACAAGAGCCTAGGTAGTATATTTATCTTTATTATGCTGATACGACCCAGCCAGGTATGACTATGTTTGGTCCGCTTTTCAAGGTCTTTCCCTATATTATCCAATATTGGCAGGACGAGTAAAGCATATCTAAATTTGATGGCATGTTAATTCCCAGATACCTAAACACACCTTTTATTAGCATAAAGAGGAAACCCTCTTTAGACTCTCCAACTCCCTTGAGTCCAGCCCCACTCCAATTATCTTTCAAATATTACCTAATATGTTTGTATTCCTAGGTACTAGATCTACAGTTTGCAAAATGGTATAATTACTTTTTATAATTCAGTACTTCCTGGCTTTCTTCTCAGGATTTGACTGGAACCTTGTATTTAAGTGGGACTATATGACACCAGAACAAAGAAGAGCAAGGCAAGGAAACCCAATAACTCCTATCAGGTATGTATACTTAATGTATGTTACTACTTAGTTTTAACAATTATTTTTTATTGAAACTTCAAATATACACTCACCTAAAGGATTATTAAGAACCCCATACTAATACAGTGTTTGACCCCCTTTTGCTTTCAGAACTGCCTTAAAGGATACCCGAAGTGACATGTGACATGATGAGATAGACATGCGTTTGTTCAGTGCCTAGCACACAAATATGCTGTGTTCCTTTTTTTTCTTTCTCTGCCTGAAAGAGTTAAATATCAGGTATGCAAGTGGCTGACTTAGTCCTGACTCAGACAGGAAGTGACTACAGTGTGACTCTCACTGATAAGAAATTCCCCTTTTTTACCTCTTTCTTGCTCTCAGAAGCCATATTCTGCTAGGAAAGTGTTTTATAGTTGGAATTTCTTATCAGTGAGGGTCACACTGTACTCACTTCCTGTCTGAGTCAGGACTGAGTCAGCCACTTGCATACCTGATATTTAACTCTTTCAGACAAAGACAGAAAAAAAAGGAAAACATAGTTATTTGTGTGCTAGGCACTGTACATACACATGTCTGTCTCATTATGTCAAATGTCAGTTCAGGTAGCCTTTAATTCTACGTGGCTTTGATTCAACAAGGTGCTGAAAGCATTCTTTAGAAAAGTTGGCCTATATTGATAGGATAGCATCTTGCAGTTGATGGAGATTTGTGGGATGCACATCCAGGGCACGAAGCTCCCGTTCCATCACATCCCAAAGATGCTCTATTGGGTTGAGATCTGGTGACTGTGGGGGCCATTTTAGTACAGTGAACTCATTGTCATGTTCAAGAAACCAATATGAAATGATTCGAGCTTTGTGATATGGTGCATTATCCTGTTGGAAGTAGCCATCAGTGGATGGGTACATGGTGGTTATGAAGGGATGGACATGGTCAAAACAATGCTCAGGTAACTCATGGCATTTAAACAGAGACAAAAAGACAAAGACAAACACTTATATAGTGCTTTTCTCCTGGTGGACTCAAAGCGCCAGAGCTGCAGCCACTAGGACGCGCTCTATAGGCAGTAGCAATGTTAAGGAGACTTGCCTAAGGTCTCCTGCTGAATAGGTGCTGGCTTACTGAACAGGCAGAGCCAAGATTCGAACCCCGTGTCAGAGGCAGAGCCCTTAACCATTATCCAGCCATCAATGCCCAATTGGCACAAAGGGGCCTAAAGTGTGCCAAGAAAACATCCCCGCACCGTTACACCACCACCACCAGCAGCAGCCTGCACAGTGGTAACAAGGCATGATAGATCCATGTTCTCATTCTGTTTACGCCAAATTCTGACTCTATCGAGACTCAAAAGACCAGGCATTATTTTTTTAGTCTTCAACGTCCAATTTTGTTGAGCTTGTGCAAATTGTAGCCTCTTTTTCCTATTTGTAGTGGAGATGAGTGGTACACGGTGGGGTCTTCTGCTGTTGTAGCCCATCCGCCTCAAGGTTGTGAGTGTTGTGGCTTCACAAATGCTTTGCTGCATACCTCGGTTGTAACGAGTGGTTATTTCAGTCAACGTTGCTCTTCTATCAGCTTAAATCAGTCGACCCATTCTCCTCTGACCTCTAGCATCAACAAGGCATTTTCGCCCACGGGACTGCCACATACTGGATGTTTTTCCCTTTTCACACCATTCTTTGAAAACCATAGAAATGGTTGTGCGTGAAAATCTCAGTAACTGAGCAGATTGTGAAATACTCAGACCCCAGACCCTCTAGCACCAACAACCATGCCACGCTCAAAATTTCTTAAATCACCTTTCTTTCCCATTGTGACATTCAGTTTGGAGTTCAGGAGATTGTCTTGACCAGAACCACACCTGTAAATGCATTAATGAGAAATTGAACAGGTGTTCCTAATAATCCGTTAGGAATGTACTAACATCTGCTATGTTACATCTTTTTGTTGTTGATATTGGTGTCCAAGAGGAAGCTCTGCTAAAAAAGTCTATTTGAATGGTATAATAACGCCAAACCTTACAATTGCACATATCAGAAGCAGACATTTGCTTAACCATTTCAGCCCGCGGGGATTTTTCACCTTATGCAGAGCAATTTTCACCTCCCATTCATTCGCTAATAACTTTATCACTACTTATCACAATTTATTGATCTATATCTTCTTTTTTAAGCCACTAATTAGGCTTTCTTTGGGTGGTACATTTTGCTAAGAATTTTTTTTTAATAAATGCATTTTAACAGGTTTAATAAGAAAAAAAATGGAAAAAATTCATTATTTTTCAGTTTTCGGCCATTATAGCTTTAAAATAATCCACGCTACCATAATTCCATAATTAAAACCTATGTATTTTATTTGGCCATTTGTCTCAGTTATGACACCATTTAAATTTTGTCCCTATCACAATGTATGGCGCCAATATTTTATTTGGAAATAAAGGTTCATTTTTTTCCGTTTTGCGTCCACTATTTACAAGCTTATAATTTAAAAAAATGTTCATAGTATACCCCCTTCAAATGCATATTTAAAAAATTCAGACCATTCAGAGTTGCACTTCCAGCAAGTCGGGGAGGCATTAGGTGCAAATGAGGCAATCTTCCTCGGAGTTATGTACCATCTATAGATAATCTAAGTTAAGCATGGTTAAAATTTCAGGTTGTATACAAGGTGGACATAGATTTTTAGAGGAGATCAGATGATACAGTCTATGGTAAGTAAAGAGTTGGTTTGGGGGGAGATGGAATTGGCTGCTTAATGAACTGAAGGATTTGAGTTGGTTGTTTACCAAGAGAAGGAATCCTCCCAGTTGATTCCATACCGACAGGTTTAGGTCTGGTGTGAAATATCTGAGGGCTCTTAAATTAGTCTGAATTACAGTGGAGTTAGATTTGGGAGGGGGGTGTTTAAAAAAAGCTTTCCCGTGCTTTTAATGAAGCTTGTATGGAAGGATATGGATTTTGGGGAAGTTTTGCCCCCATTATAAAGCTAGTTAGTAAGTCCCTCAAGTTTGCTCCTGTGAGGAGTTGTTCAAGTTGTACCCAGGGTCTATCTGAAGACCACCAGTGTCTGATCATATCTAGGTTTGCAGCTTTATAATATGATTTCATACAAGGTAAACCCATACCTCCAAATTTTTTTGATAGGGTCATTATCTTGTGTGAGGTACGAGGTTTTTTTCCATTCCAGACAAAGTTATTGGTGCATTTTTGAACAACAATAAACCAAGTTTTATTAATAGCAATATGTAGGGTTCGGAAAATGTAAAGGATCTTTGGGAGGATAAATAGTTTGAAATCTCCTATTCTGGCTGACCATGAGAGGTGAAATTTAGACATATTAGAGCATTCTTTTTTAACCTCTGAAAGTAACGGAATGAAATTATACTTCAATAGGGCTGATGAAGATCTGGTTAGGTGAATACCTAGGTAGGGAACCGCTTCCTCTGCCCAAGAAAAGGCAAATGCTTGTCTTAGTTTAGAACTTAGATCATTGGATAAATTTAGGCCTAATCCTATAGATTTGTTTTGATTCAATTTGTACAGAGATGTATCTGCAAAGCTGGTTAAATCCTGCAGTAATGATGGGAGGGAAATCAGTGGATTTGTTAATAATAAAGCTACATCATCTGCGAATAGGCTGATGAGATGGGAGGAGCCTTTGTACTGTACACCTGTAATAAGAGGATTAGAACGTATTTTTTGGGCAAGCCTTTCCATGATTAACACGAAAATGATAGGTGACAGGGGGCAGCCTTGGTGTGTTCCATTGGAAATGGAAAAGGAATTGGATATAAAGCCAGCTGCATTGACTTGGGCAGAGAGAGCGGTGTACAAAGCCATAATAGCAGATATAATAGTGTGATGATCCGCTCAGCTGGCTGCACAGGCAGACAGCTGTTTGTCCATTCCTCTAGTCTGTGGGCTGCAGGTCTCTGGAACAGAGACCTGTCTTTTCATTGCAAGTTTCTGTTCTGTTCTCTTGCTGGGGAATTTGCATACATTCGTTATGCAAATCCCCTACCTGCCTTCTTTGATGACTGGCACTATAAGAGCTTTATGTTTCCCAGAATGCTTTGCTGGTCATTTCCCTTCCTTGCTCAGTTCCTGATGGACACTGCTGGAGTGTCAGCCATTGCTATCTAGTATAGTTAATTCCTGGGGGTTGCTTTTGGCTCCCCTTCTAGCCCAGTCAGGTTGTATTATCTGTATTGCCTGTTCTGTCTTGTCTTGCCTGTTTGCCATTGTCCTGTCCCTATGGTGGTTGACAGGAAATGGTTCTGATCTATGTTCTTGGAGTATAGCTGGTGCAGCGGTTGCTACCAGCTATCTCTTCTGTTCTGTTTCCTGGGATCGCGCTAGCTACTTTGTGCTAGCGCTGGGGATCCTTCTGTTCTGTTTCCTGGGATCGCGCTAGCTACTTTGTGCGAGCGCTGGGGATCCTTCTGTTCTGTCTTGTCGGTCGCGATTGCGCTGTCACCAACGGCGGTTGATAGCGAATCGTTCTGTCTTGCTGAGATCGCACTAGCCGCTAGCGTTAGCGGCTGTGGATCTTTCTGATCTATGTTCCTGCTTGGATCACACTTGCTCTGGCGGAAGAGCGGTGGATCCTTCCTGCCTAGTTCTTGTTTTTCGTGTGTCTGTCTTGTCCGCTGCGCTTGCTACAGGCTCGGTGAGGTAACCGTTAAGCAAGCGCTCGCGTCCCCTGTTTCATGTTTGTCTGTTTATGGTTAGTTAGGTGTGCTTGTCTCTATTGTGCTTATCACGTGGAGATGGCGCATAACCGCGTGCACTGTTGCGAATGAGTGCAGTGTTCGCGGTTAGCTAGCGGTTGTTATTTTCCGTATCTCCTTATTGTATTTGCTGTGCCTTTGCTACCCTTGTATTCTATTCTGTTCTGCCTTGTGTCACGTCTCGCGATCGCACCTCTCGCGATCGCGTTCCTATTTCGTATCTGCTGTTGTGTGTGCGCGGTCGCGGAGTGGCGACTGGATTGGCGCACACACATACAACCTATCCCTTTTGCTCAATCTCATTCACAATCGCCTCTCTTGCGATTGCATTCTGCGCTTCGTACAATTCCTGTCTGGCACTTGTGGAGGTACAGAGGATTGGTTCCTCTGCACTCCCCAGCGCCATCTGCCGACAGGAATTTCCCTCTACAGGTGCGTAGCACCTTTTGCTGGGTTCCTGCAAATTATACGCTTGTGGAGGATCTCCGCCGTGTCAGTGCACGCGTTGTGCGCTGATCACGGGGAAAGTTCCACAATCGTGACAAATAGTTCCTGAAAACCCAAATTTGAGTAGAGTGGCTCTTAAGAACTGCCAGTGGACCCTATCGAATGCCTTCTCTGCGGCCAGAGTAAGGAACAGAGAGGGCACCCGACAGAGCTCCACATGGCGTAAGGCAGCAGCCATTCTTCTAGTAGAATCTGATGCTTGACGGTTTCTTGTAAACCCTACTTGATCCTGGGCTAATAATGAGGGGGTAATTAACATGAGCCAGTTTGCTAATAGTTTCGCATTAAACCCTACTTGATCCTGGGCTAATAATGAGGGGGTAATTAACATGAGCCAGTTTGCTAATAGTTTCGCATACAATTTTATATCAGAGTTCAGCAAAGGAATCGGTCTGAAGTTGGTCACAGAACTTTAATCGTTTCCTGTCTTGGGAATAACTGTAATAATAGCTTTCAAATATTCCGGAGGGATCGTGCCCAAGGAGGCAAATTTATTAAATAGATCTGTAAGCAAGGTTGAGAAAATATCTGCAAATTTGATTAATTATTCGTTGCTGAAGCCATCTGGGCCAGGGGCTTTGTTTCGTTTAAGGGATTTTATTGTGGAACAAATATCTTTTTCCGTAAAGGGGGAGTTGAGGGTATCTAGCTGTGATGAGGATAACTTGGGGAGTTGAATAGAATCCAAAAAGGAATCTATTATTTCAGGAGTTGGTTGATGAGTAGTTGAGTCAGAGTTTAGGTTATATAATTTTGCATAGTATTCGCAGAATAAATCTGCGCTATGTTTCGGATTCGTAACTATTGTTTTGGTAGAGGGGTTAGTCAAGGAGTGAATTTTTGTTTTCAGTTGTTTATGTCGTAGAAGGTTGGCTAAATATTTTCCAGCCTTGTTGATTTGGGAATAAAAATTAAGTTTTGATTTTTGCAGTAGGTAATCATATTGAGAGTGGAGGATATTCGCTAATTCTTGCCTGAGTGAGAAAAATTCTTTTTCTAAAGATATATTGGGAGAAATTTTATGTAGCTTTTCCTTGTCCTGTATCTGGGACAGCAATGAGGAAAATCTTTCTAATCTCTTTTTTTTTTTGATGTGGGAACCCTGTCTTATAAGTATGCCTCTAGAGAAGGCTTTAAAGGGAAGGTCCAAGCAAAAAAAAAAAAAATGAGTTTTACTTACCTGGCGCTTCTACCAGCCCCATGTAGCCATCCTGTGCCCTTGTAGTCACTCACTGCTGCTCCAGTCCCCCGCTGGCAGCTTTCTGACCTCGGAGGTCAGGGCCACATTGCATACATTTTTACGCATTCCAGCTAGTGCAGGAACAAAAATTTACGCGTTGCACCACTAACGCGTAAAAATGTATGCGTTAATGTTCCTGCACTAGCGGGAATGTGTAAAAATGTACGCAATTCGGCCCTGACCTCCGAGGTCAGAAAGCTGCCAGCGGGGGACTGGAGCAGCAGTGAGTGACTACGAGGGCACAGGATGGCTGCATGGGGCTGGTAGAAGCCCCAGGTAAGTGAAACTCATTTTTTTTTTTTTGCTTGAACCTTCCCTTTAAGAGCAGACCAGACAGAATCTAGACCGACTTCCGGAGTCCGAATGAATTGCAGAAACTCTTTGATTTCCTATGATAGTTTGCAAACGAAGGAGTGATCAGACAATAGTGAGGTGATAAATTTATAGAGAGACCATCTTCTAGGGTAATACTGACTGGGGCGTGATCAGAACATATTCGGGGGCTGATTGAGGTGTCAGAAACTTTTTGCAGGAGTATCCTATCTGTAAGGAAGAAATCTATCCTGGAGTATGTTTTGTGAACAGTGGAGAAATACGAGTAATCCCTCTGAGGAGTGCAGAATGCGCCATGGATCGTATAAGTTGTACTACTGCATCTGCTTATCTATGAGGGTTATTTTATGTAGTGATTTAGAGGAAGAATCCAACCTAGAAGGGCACGCATTGAAATCACCCCCTATAAGTAATAGACCTTTCTGGATAGATTTTATTTTTGCAAAAAGTTTCTGAGTGAAGGCCCGTTGAGCTGTATTAGGACCATAAAGAGAGACTAATGTAAGCAATTCCCCATTAATATGGCCAACAAAAATAATATACCTTCCCTGTGGATCGGTGACAATAGTAATAGGATCAACCTTGAGGTCTCTATGGAAGGCCATCAACACGCCCCTTGTTTTTCTTTTGGAAAGTACTGTGGTATATTAAAGGATATGCCTTATGAGAACAGAGATGAGAATCTTTCTCGAGGAGGTGTGTCTCCTGGATAACGATAATAGAGGGTTTAGGGGTATGATCTCCCTCCACATAAGGTGTCTCTTATATGGAGAATTAAGTCCCCGGACATTTAAAGATGTTCTCTTCAAGGGCATTTTGAGGGGAACATAGCTTTAAGCAGATGTGGATATACATTGCATGAACAATGACATCCTTGTTACATAGTTACATAGTTATTTTGGTTGAAAAAAGACATGCGTCCATCGAGTTCAACCAGTACAAAGTACAACTCCAGCCTGCTCCCTCACATATCCCTGTTGATCCAGATGAAGGCGAAAAAACCCTTACAAGGCATGGTCCAATTAGCCCCAAAAGGGAAAAATTCCTTCCCTACTCCAGATGGCAATCAGATAAAATCCCTGGATCAACATCATTAGGCATTACCTAGTAATTGTAGCCATGGATGTCTTTCAACGCAAGGAAAGCATCTAAGCCCCCTTTAAATGCAGGTATAGAGTTTGCCATAACGACTTCCTGTGGTAATGCATTCCACATCTTAATCACTCTTACTGTAAAGAACCCTTTCCTAAATAAATGGCTAAAACGTTTTTCCTGCATGCGCAGATCATGTCCTCTAGTCCTTTGAGAAGGACTAGGGACAAAAAGCTATTATATTGCCACTTAGCTAAAACTATCCATCATAATATTCAACTACTTAAAAAAAAATAACACACCTATAAAACAAAAATTTAATAATAAACACACTTCACAAACAAAATAAAAACAATTCTATTAAACTACCCGTATATTCCGGCGTATAAGATGGCTGGGCATATAAGACTATCCCCCAACTTTTTTCAGTTAAATATAGAGTTTAGGATACACTCACCATACAAGACTACCCCTCTTCTAACACACACCAAATAAATCATATACTGGTGCTATGTATGAACAGATACTGGTGCTGTACTATATGTGGTACCCAGTATATAACTCTATACAGTTACTTTATTAGTAGGGATCTCAGTTTCTGGAAAAAGGTCTTATGGTGGCCATACATGGTACAATTTTTTCATCCAATCTTACCAATTCTATGTAGTATAAGGGAACTGCCTAAATTATCCTTTCGGTATATTCACTTAATTTACCCTTATACTACATAGAAATAGTAAGATTGTATGAATAAATTGGCCACCATTAGGGAGAGGGATGGGTATTATCGACATTGGAAACAAGAGCCTAGGTAGTATATTTATCTTTATTATGCTGATCCGACCCAGCCAGGTATGACTATGTTTGGTCCGCTTTTCAAGGTCTTTCCCTATATTATCCAATATTGGCAGGACGAGTAAAGCGTATCTAAATTTGATGGCAGGTTAATTCCCAAATACCTAAACACACCTTTTTTTAGCATAAAGAGGAAACCCTCTTTAGACTCTCCAACTCCCTTGAGTCCAGCCCCACTCCAATTATCTTTCAAATATTACCTAATATGTTTGTATTCCTTTGAGAAGGCCTAGGGACAAAAAGCTCACCCGCCAAGCTATTATATTGCCCTCTTATGTATTTATACATGTTAATGAGATCTCCTCTAAGGCGTCTTTTCTCTAGACTAAATAAACCCAGTTTATCTAACCTTTCTTGGTAAGTGAGACCTTCCATCCCACGTATCAATTTTGTTGCTCGTCTCTGCACCTGCTCTAAAACTGCAATATCTTTTTTGTAATGTGGTGCCCAGAACTGAATTCCATATTCCAGATGTGGCCTTACTAGAGAGTTAAACAGGGACAATATTATGCTAGCATCTCTAGTTTTTATTTCCTTTTTAATGCATCCCAAAATTTTGTTAGCTGTAGCTGCAGCGGCTTGGCATTGAGTACAATTATTTAAGTTGTTGTCGATGAGTACGCCTAAGTCCTTCTCCAAGTTTGATGTCCCCAACTGTATCCCATTTATTTTGTATGGTGCTAGACCATTGGTACGACCAAAATGCATGACTTTACATTTTTCAACATTGAATTTCATCTGCCATGTATGTGCCCATATAGCCATCCTATCCAGATCCTGTTGCAATATGACACTATCTTCCAGAGAGTTGATGATTCTGCACAATTTTGTATCATCTGCAAAAATAGCAACATTGCTCACTACTGCATCTACTAGGTCATTAATACATAAATTAAAGAGCACTGGACCCAGTACAGACCCCTGTGGGACCCCACTGATAAGTCTCCCATTTTGAGTACGATCCATTGACCACAACTCTTTGTTTTCTGTCCATTAGCCAGTTCCCTATCCATGCACACAGACTCTTCCCCAGTCCTTGCATCCTCAACTTTTGCACCAGACTTTTGTGGGGAGCAGTGTCAAAGGCATTTGCAAAGTCCAAGTGTATCACCTCTACAGCATTCTCAATATCCATATTAGTGTTCACTACCTCATAAAAGCTGAGCATGTTAGTCAAACAGGACCTGTCTTTAGTAAACCCATGTTGATGCTGAGAAATAAGATTTTCTACTATGAAGTCATGTATAGTATCTCTTAGTTACCCCTCAAATAGTTTACATACAACTGATGTTAACTACCTGCGGACCGAGCGAGTACGAATCTACGTTGGGCAGGGGGCGCTGCGGTCCTGACCGGACGTAAACTCTACGTCCCATTGACCGCGCGCCCCAGCCCGTCCGCGTCGCTCGGTCCGCTCTGCCCCCGCCGCAGTCAGCTGCCCTGCTGCCTCTATGACGGCAGAGCACTGTGAGCCGGGCAGGAGCTGTTTTCATTGGCTCCTGGCCCTGTCATTCATGTAAGCCGTTCCCATTGGCTTACATGAAGTTACAGGGTCAGGAGCCAATGAAAGCGGCTCCTGACCGGCGCACAGCACTCTGCCGTCATAGCAACGGCAGAGAGAGCAGCCTGCGGCGGGGACAGAGCGGCGTGTACGGCGGGAGCGACGGTAACTTGCGGCGATTCGTCGGGTAGCGGCGGTTTGCTGGACCAGCACCCTCTGGTCCTTAAAGAGAGTCTGAAGCGAGAATAGATCTCGCTTCAGACCTCATATATAGCAGGGGCATGTGTGCCCCTGCTAAAACGCCGCTATCGCGCGGCTTAAAGAGGAACTGTAACGACAAAACGGCCCCTGGGGGGTACTCACCTCGGGTGGGGGAAGCCTCAGGATCCTAATGAGGCTTCCCACGCCGTCCTGCGTCCCTCGGGGGTCTCGCTGTAGCCCTCCGTACAGCTGTGACACAATATTTACCTTCCTGGCTCCTGCGCAGGCGCTCTGATGGCTGTCGGCGCCGAAGTAGGCGGAAATACCCGATCGCCGTCGAGTCTGCTCTACTGCGCAGGCGCAAGTTTCCGGCGCCTGCGCAGTAGAGCGGACCCGACGGAGATCGGGTATTTCCGTCTATTTCCGTGCCGAAAGTCGCCACAGCGCCCCCGCTGGAGCCAGCGAAGGTAAATATTGAAGCTACAGTCGGCTCTGTCGCCGGCTGTTCGGAGGGCTGCAGCGAGACCCCCGTGGGACAGAGGACGGCGTGGGAAGCCTCATTAGGATCCGGAGGCTTCCCCCACCCGAGGTGAGTACCCCCCAGGGGAGGTTTTTGTTGTTACAGAGTCTCTTTAACGGGGGTCCCTGTCCCCCCAAATCCCCTCCGTAATGCGGGGGAGCGTTTCCGCATTGGGGCAGGGCTAACCGCCGCAGCCCTGCCCCACGCGCGTCTGTCGGACGCGTATCTCCGCCTCTCCCCCGCCGCTCTCAGTCTTCCTTCACTGAGAGGGGCGGGGGAGAGGCGGCGATGCGCGTCTGATAGACGCGCTGGGAGGCAGGGCTGCAGCCGTTAGCCCTGCCTCCAGGAAGAGAAATTTAGCGACCAAGTCTGCGACCAACTTTTGCGGGGTGGGTTGGGGGTGAAGGGACCCCCGTTAAGCCGCGGGATAGCGGCGTTTTAGCAGGGGCACACATGCCCCTGCTATATATCAGAGCTGAAGCGAGATTTAGTCTCGCTTCAGTGTCTCTTTAAGGGGGCAGAGGGTGCTGGTCCAGAAAGGGTTAAGCTTACAGGTCTATAATTTCCTGAATCTGATTTTTTGCCCTTCTTAAATAATGGGAAAACGTGGGCTGTACGCCAGTCCACTGGGACTCTGCTAGTTGAAAGAGAGTCACAAAAGATAAGATAAAGGGGTTTATCTATAACTGAACTTAATTCCCTTAGGACCGGAGGATGCATGCCATCCGGGCCAGGTGCCTTGTCTATTTTTAATTTATTTAGTCTTGTCTTCACTTCTTCCTGCATTAAGTATTTAATTTTACAGTTAGAAGATTGAGACTCTTCTGCCTCTGTAATTTGCAACAGTGCTGTTTACTTTGTGAAGACAGAAGCAAAGAAAGCATTTAATACCTCTGCCTTACCTTGGTCATCCACCATTGAGTTCCCACCCTCATCCTTTAGGAGTCCTATACAGTCAACATTTCTTTTTTTAGAGTTGATGTACTTGTACAACTTTTTTTGGGTTAGATTTGATATCCCTAGCGATTTGATTTTCAGCTTCGATCTTTGCCAGCCTAATTTATTTTTTACTTTATTGCACTCCTTATAATTGCTTAGTGCAGCCTTTGTCCCCTCCTGTTTTAGGACCTTATAGGCATTCTTTTTCCTCTTCTTTTTATCCCTAACCTTTCTATTCATCCATAGAGGCCTTTTTTTATTCCTAGACACTTTGTTTCCATATGGGATATACATACTACAATATTGATTGAGAATAAGTTTAAAAGTTTGTTATTTCCCTTCAGTGTCCTCCCCTTGTAGTACATTATCCCAGTTCACCAAACTTAGTGCCTGCCTAATTTGATTGAACTTTGCTTTTCTAAAATTCATAGTTTTAGTGGTCCCGCTGCCCTGTGGCCTATCAGTCACCAGATCAAACGTTATCATGTTGTGATCACAATTTCCCAAATGTTCTTGAACCTGCACATTTGATACATTATCTGGTCTATTAGAAATGATCAGATCCAGTAACGCATTCCCCCTAGTTGGTTCCGTTACCATTTGAGTCAAGTAATTGTCCTGTAGTGCTGCCAGAAATCTGCTGCTTTTACCAGAATGGGTAGCCTCAATACCCTAGTCAATGTCTGGAAAGTTGAAGTCGCCCATAACTATGACCTCATTTTTACTTGCAGCTTTTTCAATTTGCTGTAGTAATCGTAGTTCTGCAGCTTCATTAATATGAGGTGGCCTGTAGCATACCCCAATAAGCAATTGACAACTTTTATTTCCACCATGAATATTTACCCAAACGGACTCCACATCTTCGCAATCTTCCTCCATCTCATCGTTGAGGACAGCTGTAAAATAATTCTTAAAGAGTAACTGTCAGGCTGCAGAAGCTAATTTAAACCTCTATTCTCCTGTGTTAAACAGTTTAGACAGAAGCCAAAAGACATTACTAAAGATAAAAATCTCTCTTACATTTAATGTGTGCTTATCACCAAAGCTAAGCTCCTAAGGAGGACGCAAGCCGCATTCCATACTGCAAAGCATTCTGGGGCCCTCCCCTCGGCTGCTAAGGAGAAGACGGGATCAAGTTTCAGCAGCTTCTAAACTCACAGCACAGATAAATCTCCGGGAAGATTACTCTGCAGGAGTCCGCTATTGTTCCTAGCCACATGGCTCATTAATATTCACTGCACACTGTGTTATTCTGTACGAGCTGTTCTGTGATCAGAAGCAGGCAGGACATGACGACACATTTGGCTTCACAAACATGGAACCTGCCATGGGCTGTCAGGAGCATCATTCTCTGCATATACTATATACAAATTCTGTGAAATCCAAACGTGGACAGTGAAATGCATATGTAATGTAAGTACAGCCAATCTTTAGCTACTGATATATGTGTTTATTTTCTCTGAGACCTTATACCTAACAGCTCCTCTTTAACAAAGAGACAAACCCCTCCACCTTTTTTCCCTGTTCTATCCCTCCTAAACACATTGTATCCTTTTAAATTAGCTATCCAGTCATGGCTTTCATCCATCCATGTCTCGGTTATTCCCACAATGTCATAGCCTTTGTCATTCAGAATGAACTCTAGTTCGTCTATTTTATTTGCAAGGTTCCGAGCATTGGTTACCATGCACTTTATATTTTTTACCACCACATTTACCAATTTTGTTTACATGAAATGGGCTACTTGAAGTTTTAACAATCTCCTTAATCTTTACACTGTCCCCACCCCCCTCTCCACCCCCCATAATGTTAGGCTCCCACTGTCTTTTTACCTTATCTTGTCTATATATTGAGACTTTATCCTCCCGCCTCCCCCCAGATCCTAGTTTAAAATCTCTTCCAACCGTTTAGCCATGTTCTCCCCCAATGCAGCTGCACCCTCCCCATTAAAGAGAATCTGTACTCTAATATTCTTACAATAAAAAGCATACCATTATATTCATTATTTTCTCCTGTGCCCCTCTGTGCTGTTTCTGCCACTCTCTGCTGCAATCCTGGCTTGTAATTAACAGTTTTAGGCAGTGTTTACAAACAAACTAACCAGCTTCTAATAGGCTTAGCTAAGCATAGTGTGTCAGTCCCTCAGAGTATGCAGGGGGCCTGCAGAGGGTGTGTATCGCTTCTACCAATCACAAGCAGCCCTGCACATTCCACACAATCAAGCTTTAGCCCGACAAACAGGACAGAGGAAAGATACATTGATTTATTACAGAGACAGTGCAGTTAGGAAAGACTGCAGTAAGCCAGAGCAGATTAGAACAGGCATAGGAACTTATAGGATAGAAGAACTAAGGCTGAAAAATGTGTTACAGAGTCTCTTTAAGGTGCAGCCCATCCCTGACGTAGAACCTGTAGCCGACTGCAAAGTCTGCCCAGTTCTCCAGGAACCCAAACCCCTCCTTCCTACTCCAATTTCTCAGCCACTTATTTAACTCCCTAAGCTCCCTCTGTCTCTCAGATGTAGCACGTGGCACTGGCAGTATTTCAGAGAACACAAACCTGAAGCAAGGACCTCCAAGGTGATCTCCAAGTACCTGAAAATCCTTTTTGAGGACCTTCCATCTCCCACTAACTTATTTATTGGTGCCAATGTGTACGATGACAGCTGGGTCTTCCCAAGCCCCACCCAATAATCTGTCAATTCTTTCCGCTACATGCCGAACCCGAGCACCCGGGAGATAACAGACTGTACGGCATTCACGGTTTCTTCGACAGATTACCCTATCTGTGCGCCTAATACCGTATTTCGCGCCGTATAAGCCGCTCCGGCATATAAGACGCACCCAGGTTTATAGGGCAAAAACCAGGGAAAAAAAATATAAACTAACCTGGTGCGTCCATATTTCAGGAGCGTCTTGTACATGACCTCCCCCAAATGGTGCCCTCCTGTGTCCCCATGTCTCCTCCAGGTGTCCTCCTGTCACCCCCAGTTGTCCTCCTGTACCCCCATGTGTCAGTGCTGTACCCCCAAGTGTCCTCCTGTCCCTCCCAAGTGTCCTCCTGTCCCCCCCAAGTGTCCTCCCAAGTGTCCTCCTGTCCCCCCAAGTGTCCTGTCCCCCCAAGTGTCCTGTCCCCCCAAGTATCCTGTCCCCCCAAGTATCCTGTCCCCCCAAGTGTCCTCCTGTCCCCCCCAAGTGTCCTCCTGTAACCCCAAGTGTCCTGCACCCCCAAGTGTCCTCCCAAATGTGCTTCTGTCCCCCCAAGTGTCCTCCTGTCCCCCCCAAGTGTCCTCCTGTCCCCCCCAAGTGTCCTCCTGTCCCCCCCAAGTGTCCTCCTGTCCCCCCCAAGTGTCCTCCTGTCCCCCCCAAGTGTCCTCCTGTCCCCCCCAAGTGTCCTCCTGTCCCCCCCAAGTGTCCTCCTGTCCCCCCCAAGTGTCCTCCTGTCCCCCCAAGTGTCCTCCTGTCCCCCCCAAGTGTCCTCCTGTCCCCCCCAAGTGTCCTCCTGTCCCCCCCAAGTGTCCTCCTGTCCCCCCAAGTGTCCTCCTGTCCCCCCCAAGTGTCCTCCTGTCCCCCCCAAGGTTCCTCCTGCCCCCCCAAGTGTCCCCCAGTGTCCTCCCAAATGTCCTCCTGTCCCCCCCAAGTGTCTTCCCAAAGTGCTCCTGGCCCCCCGTGTGTCCTCTCGAGTGCCCTCTCGAGTGCCCTCCTCACTGTGTATCCCACTGTGAGTCCCCCCCCCTCTGTCGCTGGGTCCCCCCCTCTGTCGCTGGGTCCCCCCCCTGTGTCGCCGGGTCCCCCACTCTGTGAGAAGCGGCAGCGTCAGAAGCTTACCTCCTCCATCTTGCCCGCGGCGACTGAAGGCCTCCGGCACCTGTGGGCGGCTTCCTCTAGTGCCGGCTTGTAATGACGCGTCATTGATGACGCGTCATTACAAGCCGGCACTAGAGGAAGCCGCCCACAGGAGCCGGAGGTCTTCAATCGCCGCGGGCAAGATGGAGGAGGTAAGCTTCTGACGCTGCCGCTTCTCACAGAGGGGGACCCGGCGACACGGGGGGGGGGGTGACTCGGCGACACAGGGAGAGGTGGAGACAAGCGGGGAGGACTCACAGCGGCAAGGCAGGGAATACCCGATGGCGTCGTGTCGGCGGTTTGTATCGGCGGGCGTCCGTAAGTCGGGGATTCCCTGCCTTTGCCATATAAGACGCAGGGACTTTTTCTCCCCATTTTTTGGGGAGAAAAAGTGCGTCTTATACGGCGGAAAATACGGTAATTGAATCCCCTACCACCAGTACCTGTCTAGCCTTAGCTGCACTCCTATTCCCTTTCTCGTTGCAGCAGTCTGCCCCTTGGTTGCAAAGGAGCACATCCTGCTGCAGCATTGCTACTCCAGAATCATCCTCCTCAATATTACGCAAACAAGCATACTTGATAGTGAGGGACAACTCGGGACTAGCCTCCGTGCCACTTAGTCCCCTACCCCTTCTAACTGTGACCCAACTAGCGGCTACCTCTGCTTCTTGCTCCGGCTTTACTCCACCCACCTCATCTTCACCGGTTCCATCCAGTGTCTGGATCGTGATATCCAAGCTCATCTCCATGTTGTGTATGCGTCTCAGTGTTGCGAGATGCTTATTTAGCACTGCGACTTCCGCCTCTAACTGAGCAACATGCACACACCCAGGGCACCTGTAAACACCCTCAATCCGCTGATCAAGGCATGCATACATGTTGCAGGATGTACAGTTACAGAATATGGAGACCTTGGAATAGAAACTACATAACAGTGACTAGACTTATAAAACATAGATTTGTCATATGAACTTATAATTTTCATAAAATGTACATTAAGTGATAGAAAACTTAGCAAAAAGCAAAAAGCTTTAGCTGTATTGTGTGTCATAGTTTGTAGAACACACTCAGTGGGGGAATACAGCGATTCTGTGAAACCACAGAGAAAGAACTAAGTGGAGCCTGAAGGAGAGCAAACAGTTGCTTTTATTTAACGATTAACTCTTTGGTGCTATTCCTGCTGTAATTTAGAAGAGCCAGAGGAGCCAGGGTAGTCAGTTAGCTCAGGAATCTGCAGCTTAAGCTGGTGAAAAAGTTTCTTGCCATTAGAGGTGGAGGAGATCACGTACTGCTTGCTTTGAAAAGAAAAAATCAGTTTGGTCGGGAATCCCCATTTGTAGGGAATTTGCATATTGTGAAGAGCTTTAGTGAAAGGTTGTAGGTCACTTCTGAGAGATAATGTATTAGTAGACAGGTCAGCATAAAGGTGGGTATTTGCATACGGATCTGGTAAAGAGCCTGATTTACGAATAGAATTCATAACATAATCTTTCACATGGTAAAAAAGAAGTCTGGCCAAGACATCTCTAGGGACTGAGTCTGGAAGATGTGAAGGTTTTGGTATGCGGTGGACAAGGTCAATCGTGAGCTCAATGTCTGCAGTATCAGGAAGAACTGTCTTAGCTAACTTTTGAATAAAATGCTTAAGTTCAGTAGATTGTACTTGCTCCGGAATGCCTCTGAATTTAATATTGTTGCGGTGACTGCAGTCCTCTAAATCAACTGCTTTAGCCTTTAACCAATTGATATCATTAGATTGGGCTGTGGAAGCATCCCCCATTATATTGTGTTCTTTAGTGAGTTCCTCTATTTTATCTTCCGTGACTGTGACCCTGTCACCTAAGGATGCAATGTCTGCATGTACATCTGCTGTAAGAGCAGAGATATCTGCCATGAGTGATGTTCTGAAAGACAGGAGAATGTCTTTAATAAAAGTCTGCGTGGCTGCAGTTTCAGAGGCAGGGAAGGATTCTATCGTCACTGCACATGAGTTAAGTGAGGGCAGGGCTGGGCCTGGAGGGCTTATCCGATCTTCAAAGGAGTCCCTTCTGGGTCTATACTTGGCTGGACTGTCAGAGGGTGAGGAATGGTGTTCAACTTGTGTCTCCTCCGACTGTGTGAGCGGTGAAGCTGCGTCTCTGTTTGTTTTAGAGGTCGCGTGAGGTCCATGCTGGGGATCAACGCCATCTTGTGACATGCCTGTCTTGCGAGCTGGCTGGGCCCGGAAGAAATCTGAGACTTCCCTGGGTTGTGTTGTGCTTCTTTTCCTCCGTTTGGAGTTGTCTACCTCCAGTTGCATCTCCTCTTCCATTTAACCTTTGGAAGCCTGCGGTATGTGCTTGCTTTGAGTCGGTTTTAGTGCTCTCCGTCGGGAGCTCAGCTACACAGCGTCCTCTCCGTCCAGCTTGCTAGCCACTCCCCCTCACATGATGGGATTTCTGATGATGTTCTCATTTTGCAGTTTTGGCACAAATTAGTTTTTTTTCTTTTACATTTTGAATTTTAGATTTAAAGCCTAGTGCGTGCAGCTGGGAGAGGTGATCAGGGTACAGGACAGTTGGATCTGTGTCTTATGCTCCCTGTCACCTTCTTTCATCCAAAAAGTTGGCTGCCCCATGAAATCACAAACATTTGCCTGTTCTTTTAAAACAGGGTGAGTAAGAGATTGTATTACCGATCTATTTAAATTAACTAATGTAACTTAAAGAGACTCTGTACGAAAAAAAATGCCCCTGGGGGATACTCATCTCGGGAGGACGAAGCCTCTGGATCCTATTGCGGCTTCCCCCAGCCTCCCTGCGGTCTTGGTCTGGCCCACGGAATCACAGCCGACAATTTGTCAGGCTGTGCAACATTTACCTTTCCCTGTTCCAGCAGGGGAGCTGTTGCAGCTCTACGCTGGGAAATAGGCGGAAATGACCGATCTCGGTTGGGTCCGCTCTACTGCGCGGGCACAGGAGACTTGCGCCTGTGCAGTAGAGTGGACCCTATTGGGAACGGCTATTTCTGCCCATTTTCGCGCCGAGAGCCGCTACTGCGCTTGAGCCAGGATGGTAAATATTTACATCCCCGCTGTTCGGGGAGCTCTATCTCTGCCGTCGTGGGACGGAGGAGGACGGGGGAATCCTTGATAGGTTCCAGAGGCTTCCCCCTCCTGAGGTGATTACCCCCCAGGCACATTTTTTTTTCTATACAGATCCTCTTTAACCATTTCAGCCCACGGGGATTTTTCACCTTATGCATCAGAGCAATTTTCACCTCCCATTCATTCGCTAATAACTTTATCACTACTTATCACAATTTATTGATCTATATCTTATTTTTTCCGCCACTAATTAGGCTTTCTTTGGGAGGTACATTTTGCTAAGAATTATTTCTTATAAATGCATTTTACCAGGAATATTAAGAAATAAATGTAGCTGTAGAATAATACATGCTACCATAATTAAAACCTATGTATTTTTTTTGCCCGTTTGTCTCAGTTATACCATTTAAATTTTGTTTGGCGCCAATGTTATTTATTTTTTCAGTTTTGAGTCCATCACTATTTACAAGCTTATAATTTTTTTTGTCATAATTTTTTTTTAATTGATTTTCAGTATTTCTCAAAAAATGTATTGTTTCGTACAAATTTCAAAGCATAAGTAACAATCTACATTGCATGTAAGTTCAAAAACATAGATACCATTTGACGCAGAATATCAATAGTACCTTGTAGTATAAACAAGAGAGTTCACAATAAAAGTGATATGGACTAATTAAAAGCTAATAAGTTAGTAGAAACAGTCCAGCAAGTGGAGAAGGTCCTTAAAAGCTGAGGGTATGTAGATGGTGAGGATGCGCTAGTATTTTTGTTTTAATCCTGGATATTTACTACAGGTACAGATTCTGAAGTCTATAAAACCTCAAAAAATAGAAAACATACTTTTTCTATACAAACTTGGACCAACACGAGAGATAAACTATTAAAGAGAAAAGTCAGCAGATGGGTAGAGGAAAGAGCAAAGAAAGAGATGTAGGAGAGTAAAGAGGAAAGAGCAATATTTCCTGTTGACAGGATTATGAAAGGTATGGTAAAGGTTAACCAGTGATGTTGAGAGAGGCTATCTGTTATATTAGTTTTGAGCCCAATGTTAGCTAGGGGAGTGAAGGAGAGTCTCTCTGATGTCACGAGGTCCCCTTGAATCCCTACTTTTACTAGGGATGTGGAGCTATATGATTATGGAGGTTGTTAGACTGGATACATACGGCCATGAATCCCAGATTTTGTAAAAGTTGTTTTCTGTATCTCTCAAATAAGCTGTTGTTCCATGGGCCTAGTCCAGTTGACTTTGAGTATGATCTCAGGTATGTCTGGAGGAGCTACTTTCTTCCAAGAGGAGGCTACAGCTAGTCTGGTTGCTGTTAGGATGTGGCTAATCAGGCGATTTGTGTGTTTGTTCACCTTTGGGAGTGGTTTGCCTAATAGGATATAGAGGGGGTCGAGTGATATCGTGACACCAGTAGTGCAGTGAATAAAATCTTGAACCCTGGACCATAGAGGAGCAAGTAAAGGACATAGCCAAAAAATGTGTTCCAAAGTGGTTCCAAAGTGCATTTGTTGTTGCAACCTCTCCAGCATAGATCTGATGTGCCAGGATAAACTTTTGATAGTATTTCTGGAGTGAGGTACCAACAAAATAAAATGTTATACATGTTTTCTCTAATGTGTACACACATTGAGGAGTATTTAGCATTTTCCCAAATCTCACACCAATCCTCTACAATTATGGATGAAGAGATTGCAGATGGCCATTTTGCCATATAAGGATGATCTGGTATCCAGGTTCCTGACTTGGTTAAGAGTAATATATACATTTGGGAAATCTGGCAGCCTTTCTGATGTCCAGCACGGTCACATAGTCGTTCAAAGGGTGAAAAAATAGGTGTAGTATTAGGCTTACGAATAATTGAGTGTATCAAATGGGTAATCTGGTTACATTCCATAATCAGTTGAGGAGTAAAGGGGATTTTGTCCTAAAGCTGTATTCTAGTGTATACCTTACTCGTTAGGGGGTGGATCCAGTTATTAAGATTGAAATACCCTAATTTAAACCAAGTGATCATAAAGGATTCAGAGAGGCCGGGTTTGCAAGAGGGGTTACCCAGTATTGGTAACAGTGGTGAGGGAGAGGACTTCAACCTGGCGATAGGCGCAGCAATACACCATATATGTAGTGTAAACTTTACTGTAGGAACTAAGTGCTGTTGGTGAATTTCGGGTGCAGATTGTGACCACAGTAAAGAAGCTAGTGAATTAGCTAGCATGCTAGTTGCTTCTATAAGACCCCATTTTGTAAATACCTTCAGGTTGGACCATTCAGATAACTGACGCAAATGTGCAGCGTAGTAGTAGTAACGTAGGTGTGGCAACCCAAGGCCCCCCTGCTCTCTGGGGGAGAGGAGGATATTCTTATGGACTCTTGGTCGCTTGTGGTTACAGACAAATTTGTGAAAAGCTGATTGAAGAGCCGTCAGTTGAGAGGATGGTACCAAGACTGGCAAGGTTTCGAATAAGTATAATAGACGAGGCAAAATATTCATTTTTAAAGCATAGATTCGACCTAGCCATGAAATCTTGTATGCTGTCCATTTGTGTAAATCTTGCATGATTCGTTGGATGCGGGATGGGAAATTACATTTATAAAGGGAGCTATAAGTAGGAGTGAGGTGAATTCCTAGATAATTTATGGAATGAGACTGCCATTTGTAAGGGAAGCTTGTTTGCAGAGAGGTGAGGAGATCAGGGGGTATTTTTATGGGTAGAGCCTCAGTGTTCTCCTGATTTAATTTGAATCCAGATAAATATTTGTACGGTGTTAAAGTGTCATGCAGGGCTGGAAGTGATCTAAGTGGGTTTACGATTGTCAATAGAATATCGTCTGCAAACAAAGAGATCTTATATTAATGTTTACCATGAGTAATGCCTCCTATTTTAACATTTTGTTTGATAGCTGCAGCATTACCTTGTTACCTGTTTCCTGATCCCTGCTACCTTGATACTCGTTACCTGTTTCCTTATCCATGTTACCTGATTGATTGACTCCCTGGTATATGATATTGGCTCGCTTGACTATTCTATTGTTTATCGATTGTATTTGCTTGACTTTCTGGTATCTGATCTTGGCTTGGATGACATTCCAGTTGCCTGCTGCACTATGTACTATGCCTGAATGTATATTATCGTGTTTGTGTGTGTGTGTGTGTGTGTATGTGTATATATATATATATATATATATATATATATATATATATATATATATATATATATATCTAAGTTACTAAGTTAGCTTAGTCAGACAGGGTCCAGGGTTCACTGTGTGCACACTGTATATATTATATATGGGTTGTATGTCTGATTGCAAGACATTTGCCTGTAATCATATTGCCAGTTGTTTGCAGTCGTATTACGATTTTGTACAGTTGCTTGAATACGCTTGGATGTATGTTCATGCACCAATTGCATTTTCACCTGTAAATATCCGGCACTTTGTAAATAAACCTTTACTTTATTTCACCTTACTCCTGGTTTGGTCTTCAGTAGTTCCATAATTAGTGACAACCTGTATTTAGTGCAAATCTATGTGCACTGTTTGTAACAGAATGAACTAGCCAAAAAACAGTCACTAGGAAATACTGAAGGTTTATTTGTTCAGTCATGCCAGTTAACCAGACCCAGCTAATTAGATCAAGAAATATTCCCGCTACCTCCATGCTTTCAGTCATAGGAACTGATTGGACTTTACAGCATAGTAATTTTTATTCCTTGTTTGCAGAGGATGAAAAGGACTATTGTTCTGATGACTTGTCTATATATTCCTGTGATGTATTAATGCAGGTTATTGTAAAGGTTGAATCTTCTGTTTATCGGGGCGAGTTTGAAAAGTCTGAGGTACAAGCTTTACTGCATATTTTGCAAACTCTTCTAAGATTGAAAAATCCTGTTACCTCTTGGAATCAAGCCAGATCCTTGCCAGTAATTAAACAGACTGAGCCAATTACATCCAATCATGGTCCTGCTACCTCCATTAACACTGAAAACACATTTGTTTCAGCTATGGAAGTTGACTGGACTATTCAGCATAATAAATATTATTCCTTGTTAGCAGATAAAGACAAACATGATTGTTATAATAAATTATCAGCATATTCTTGTGAGGAATTAATGCAAATTATTAGGCATGCTAAATCCCTTGTGCAACAGGGCAAGTTTGCAGAATATGAGGTGCAATCTTTATTGCAAATTTTGCAGACTCTTGTCACAGTAAGAGATCCTTCCGCATCCTGGAATTAAGCCAGAACCTTGCCAGTTTCCATTTATTGTTATAATTCCTCCACAGCAATAAATCTGTCTGAACCAATTAAATCAAATTATGTTCCGTTTACCTCCACACTGACAGTTCAATCCTCAAGTTGTGCTCAGTGTAATCTATCAGTTCCCATTAAAAGTGACTGGGAGCCTCCATTTGGAAAATGGGAGATTGAGTGTCTGTTTAATGAATTGGTGGATGATTGGAGGTCATTTACTCACTACTAAGCTCAAAAGGATGAATCATTTGTATCTGCATGTATAAGATCTGCAAAAACGTTGGTAAACTTGGATGCGTGCATGCAAAGGTATGTTTCCCCATTAATTGATGCATGGGAGAAAGTTCTGTCTACCTACTTTCCTTCTGCTGATCTTTCTAATGACCAGTTCACACAGTGCTCAGTGGCTAAAGTTAAACCTGCTTCTAACCACAATTCAGTTCCCCTTCAGACTGCAAAGAGATCTACACCTTGGTTAAAGCAGTATCCAGCTATTTACCAAGAACCTGTTCTTGCTTTGAAAACGGTCAAGAAAGCAAAGTGTTAACGGAAATACTTTCCAACCTCATCCATTCACCGTTCACTACCTGTTGCACCAGATCTAGGTGGAATTACTTTATAGACTTTGACACAAAAGCCTACTGAGCCTCGCCTCCAGCCGCCTGCGGACTCTCGCCTCCAGCCGCCCGCGGACTCTCGCCTCCAGCCGCCCGCGGACTCGGGCACCCAGCCGCCCGCGGACTCGGGCACCCAGCCGCCCGCGGACTCGGGCACCCAGCCGCCCGCGGACTCGGGCACCCAGCCGCCCGCGGACTCGGGCACCCAGCCGCCCGCGGACTCGGGCACCCAGCCGCCCGCGGACTCGGGCACCCAGCCGCCCGCGGACTCGGGCACCCAGCCGCCCGCGGACTCGGGCACCCAGCCGCCCGCGGACTCGGGCACTCAGCCGCCCGCGGACTCGGGCACCCAGCCGCCCGCGGACTCGGGCACCCAGCCGCCCGCGGACTCGGGCACCCAGCCGCCCGCGGACTCGGGCACCCAGCCGCCCGCGGACTCGGGCACCCAGCCGCCCGCGGACTCGGGCACCCAGCCGCCCGCGGACTCGGGCACCCAGCCGCCCGCGGACTCGGGCACCCAGCCGCCCGCGGACTCTTGTTTTCAGACAACTGCATACTCTTGTTTTCAGACACCTGCAAAAACGTTGTTCCAGCCCATACACACTTTGCTGTCGTCTGCACAAACTTGCCTCCAGCCATCTACAAAACATCGCATCAAGTCGCCTGCAGGTTCTTGTCTCCAGTTGCCTGCAGGCTCTTGTCTCCAGTCGCCTGCCGGCTCTTGTCTCCAGTCGCCTGCCGGCTCTTGTCTCCAGTCGCCTGCCGGCTCTTGTCTCCAGTCGCCTGCCGGCTCTTGTCTCCAGTCGCCTGCCGGCTCTTGTCTCCAGTCGCCTGCCGGCTCTTGTCTCCAGTCGCCTGCCGGCTCTTGTCTCCAGTCGCCTGCCGGCTCTTGTCTCCAGTCGCCTGCCGGCTCTTGTCTCCAGTCGCCTGCCGGCTCTTGTCTCCAGTCGCCTGCCGGCTCTTGTCTCCAGTCGCCTGCCGGCTCTTGTCTCCAGTCGCCTGCCGGCTCTTGTCTCCAGTCGCCTGCCGGCTCTTGTCTCCAGTCGCCTGCCGGCTCTTGTCTCCAGTCGCCTGCCAAGTCTGCAAGAGACAGCACTTAGCTCCAGCCACTGTCAACTAGTTTGCCAGCCTGTCCAGCTGCATGTCTGCCACCAGGTCCAGCAGAAAGTTTGCCATCTTGTCCAGTTGCATCTTTACCATCTTGTGCAGCTGCATCTTTGCCAACCAGTCCAGCAGTAAGTTTGCCAGCCTGTCCAGTTGCATCTCTGCCATCTTGTCCAGCTGCATCTCTGCCAACAGGTACAGCGGAAAATCTGATTCAGCCTTCACAGATTTTGCCTCAGCCCGCACAGGCTTTGCTTCAGCCCGCACAGGATTTATTTCAGCTTGCACAGAATGTATTGGGGTGTCTACCAACGGTCCAGCCAGGTGTTGAGCCAACGGCCCAGCAAGGTGCTCAGCTAATGGTCCATACCTCTGAAACTACCCAGTCTGTTGCCATCCTGTTTGAAACTACCCAGTCTGTTGCCATCCTGTTTGAAACTACCCAGCTTGTGACAACCCTGTCTG